>NC_053026.1:302236969-302337649 GCF_003073215.2 Triticum urartu
GGAACCCGAAATCCGACAGAGGGGGGCAATAAAGTTGCGGATGATAACACAAATCTTCGAGGGGCAAGGGTGGTATTTCTCATCAAGAATTCAATTGATATCCTAGAAGAAGTCAAAATGTTGATGATGATCGCGACAAATTTTGTCGAGATATTTCATGAAGGTGTAATCGATCAGCAATGACATCAAGTCAAATGAATGATGAATTAAGAGGTTATTGGAACCACAGTTACGACACCAACTCGAAATCAAGCTTGTTGTATAAGGTGAAAGGGTATGACGAGGAAGACTGACGTAAGCTTAGCTATCATCGCAAATTGGTGCTCCGAGAATAAGGACCAGGTAGCATAGTTAAAATCATCACAATAATGATATATCCAATCCTACTAGGAATGATGTGATCGAGTCCAAACCCGTAAGCAATGATGGTTAATAAGAGTTGTTGAATCGTAGTGCAGACTCGATTCAATTATCGGTGTTCTCGAGTGACTAATAACTCATAACCCGATGAAAGATTGGAATCGGTGAGAATTAATTGTAGATGAAGAACTCGAGAACACCAAGATACCATGGTTATGAGTTCTTGAGATACCAGGGTGTAATGCTAGACAGTAGATCAAAGTAAAGGTTGGACTGGTGTATTGATCCACAGAAGACAAGTTCTTAAACTTGCCTGTGAAATGGGATCAGAGAGAACATATGGTTGGAAACATGGTTGCGACAGATAAATTCATCGATACCAAAGGATATTATTTCAAGGAAATAGTTATTATTACGAGAAGCTTCCATGATAAGGTATACATCGTGTCCATGGGCATGAACACAGGGTTCAAGGTCGACTCCCACTTGTTCAATGCATAACCTTTCATTCACCTCTCGTATTTCGAAAATGACATTAGTTGTTGAAAGCTTTTACCTGGTGTAATACCAGATAAGTATGACCCGTGAAATCTTTCGAGTTCACACATAATAAGGAAGGCATAGGTTCAACCCATCAGGGTATCTTAGGAACATATACCACAAATTTTGGAGCAAATAATACAAGCTCAAAAGTAGAGCATGGTTCACAAAGCAGAGGATACAATTTACCAAAGGCATTATATACCCATGGAAAGGCACACAAGGTTATTGAATATGAAGAGCACTGTCGGATAAAATCCAACAAAGGATCTGATGGTCCATAACAGAGCTGATGTGAGCATTGGCACACAATCAGAAGAAGAAACAATGCAATGACATCAGATTATAGAAACAATTGACTAACTCAAAGCTCAAATGCAAAGGAATTATGAATTCCAAGACAAGGGATCAGAAGCAATGCTCTGATTAGGGATGTATAAGTTTAATAGCCTTAGGGGTACAATCGATGGCAATTTGGTTGGTCGAGATCCAGCTCATGTTTAAAATGGCGTCTGAGCTGGAAGGATAAATTCTAGGATCTGGTTGAGGATTGCGAGTGTTCACAACAAATTGAATCAGCGGACTCAAAATGATAATGGCAAAGGATGCCAATAAGATTACCAGACTTATGGGATCATTCATAATGCAAGCAAGCAAGAATTTCAAGAGCAACAGGCTGTTGAGGATTTTTGGAAGATCAAATAGTATTTCGAAGACTTTGGTGAAACACATGAACAACCGGGGAGAAACAAATCCTCGGTGTGTGTGTGTGTGAGGATTAAATTATAGGTGTATTCAGGTGACAAAGAACTGCAAGGCAGTAGGCACAAGGATTCTCGGAACAACAATGAGTATTTCAGGGTATCTTGTAATAACAAGAGCAACTGGGGACTAAGGTAAGAATGGCAAGTGCATGTAGTTATCTATCGGGTTTGACGGTGGAAGGGAATTGCAAACGCAATGAGCACAAGCTCTCGGGATAACATCGGAGAGTATCTTCTGAATCTTCTGGTGCAGCAGGCGATCATTTGTAATAAGAGGCTCTCCAGAAGGAAGTAATTACGAGAACCTAGAGTTAGAGTTAGCAAAATCTTTTAACCCGAATAGAAGAGAGATCAGAGTCCCAGAGTATAGACGAGGAATAAAAGATCCTAATACCACCCAAATGGCGACGTGGGCCCGTAAGCCACACAGATATGTTAGTAAAAGTTTTGTAATGACTAGACACAACTTCGGCCAAGGAGTTGGAAGGGGGATTCCTACAGACAGTCGGCTCTGATACCAACTTGTGACGCCCCCGATTCAATCATACACTAATCATACACGCAAACGTGTACGATCAAGATCCGGGACTCACGGGAAGATATCACAACACAACTCTACAAATAAAATAAGTCATACAAGCATCATATTACAAGCCAGGGGCCTCGAGGGCTCGAATACAAGAGCTCGATCATAGACGAGTTAGCGGAAGCAACAATATCTGAGTACAGACATAAGTTAAACAAGTTGGCTTAAGAAGGCTAGCACAAACTGGGATACATATAGAAAGAGGCGCAGGCCACCTGCCTGGGATCCTCCTAAACTACTCCTGGTCGTCGTGTGCGGCCTACACGTAGTAGTAGTGTAACATCCCAAATTTTTAATTTGGAATGTTATGCATTAGATCATCTTTGTATATCATATTTTATTGCATTTTTGTTTGATCCTAGAAATTCTACGTAACTCAAGGACCCACGGAGAGAGTTGGGGATTTCGTTATTTTCATATTTGAGTTTTCTCAAATTTGGAAGGAGGATCATTTGGTTTTGATTATTTTCCCTTCCAAATATTTCAAAAATAAAAATATATGAGAGGAGATAAAATGACTTCTCCAAAATAGATGAAATATTAGAGGAAAAATATTAAGAACCAAATAAATATTTTATTTGGATTTTATTGCAATTTTATTTGAGTTAGAAAAATTGCACATTTTCAAAATTGCATTTCAGGGCCAAGAAAATGTTCATCTTGTTCTAAATATTTCATTTAGACGGTGAAAATTTGTTTTGGCATTTTTAGATTTTTATTTTATTTTCTAGGATTTATTTAAGTTTCGGCAAAATTATTAAAAAAAAGCCCGTTCGGACCGATCGGGCCGAAGGCACAGCCGGCCCAGCTGCTCGCCG
The DNA here is from genome assembly GCF_003073215.2 of Triticum urartu. Classification (NCBI taxonomy): domain Eukaryota; kingdom Viridiplantae; phylum Streptophyta; class Magnoliopsida; order Poales; family Poaceae; genus Triticum; species Triticum urartu. The sequence goes on from NC_053026.1 coordinate 302,240,038, forward strand.
CCTCGCTCGCGCCCGCCATGGCCGAGCCGGACTCCACCGGAGTCCGGGAGTCCGCCGCTGCCCCGGTGCCCCATTCCCCAAGCTGACCCCGCCCCTCCCCCTCAAATACCGCCCACCCTGCCGCCACCACCTCGTCCCGCCCGCCGCCCGCAGCCGCCGCAGCAGCAGCCGCCGCCGCCTCTTGCCGCGCCGCCACCGGCGCTTGCCGCGCCTGCCGCCGCCGTCACAGCTCGCCGCCGCCGCCCGCTCGTGCGCTGCCCTCCGCCGCCGCCGCCGACACCACCCAGCCCGCCGGATCCGGCGAGGTAGCCGCTGCTGGTTTTCCTTAGAAAACCGATCCATTTTTTTAAACCCTAGTTCGTTTTTTAGAATAGATCGGTTTTATTTTTTCGGTTTATTTATTTAGCGGGCGTTCATCCGTACGTTCATTTTTAGTGAACGGTGTTCACTCGTTAGCCGCAGACAGCGAACGTTCGTTAGCCTGTTCGTCCGTTTTTCTTTTTCTCGGATTTTCCGCGATTATTTTCGATCATGATTTCTGATCCGATTTTCGTTCTAGTATAATTTTTCGCTCGTTTGTCGGAATCAGGCGATTCAAGCGCCTAGAGTTTTGTCTCAAAACCCTCTTTCTGTTTAACCAACTTAAACAAGATTTTGCTACTGTAAAATTTGACTTTAGTCTAGATTAGTAAACGAAGCTTGTTTCTTTCATCGTTTGAGTTTTGTTGCTTCGTTTGATTTGATTCTTTCTGCAAACCGGAGTTCTTAAGTTGAACTTTCTGGTTAGATCTCTCATTTGAGTTTTACCCTTGCCTTTGCTTGATTGCTTATGTATGCTTGTTTGTTTGCGATAGAGTACCCGGACTGTGAAGCGTGCTACTACGAGTCTCTAGGTTTCGCGGATCATCAGCAAGGCAAGTAATACTTTGATCATACCTATTTACTACCCAGTTTTATTGCATTAGATCAATCCTCAAACAATTGCATGGTTAGGATCTGATTTAACTTGTGGGTTTGGGAAATAGATGAGGTAGTACCCATTCACCTGTTTATTACCAAACCCTAGGAGTTACTTCTACATTATGCTTATACTGATATGCTATGCTCGTAGACGTGGATTGGGTTTGAGTGTATTCATGACAGATGTGAGATTGTTAATTAATGGTTCAACTTAAGGTGGCAACTTAAATACACATCTGGGTGGATTGAGGCACCTGGGGAATTCCAGTGATTGCCTATATTTTTGGAAATCCCGGGGTACCGTGTGATTCTCCTATGGACTGCCACCCAGGCTCAAAGGGATCGTAAGATTATTCATGCTGGAAACTTCTGTGTGCAGCCACAAGCTATTATGGGCTCTAGCATAGTTGATTAAGTCGTGTGAACTCTTATAGTGGTAGACTAGCAGATGTAGGGAATGTAGGTGGTACTGTCTACCCATCGTAAGGTGCTAACGCTTTTGAAAGACTGTGTCTCAGTCATCCGTTTCTCAAACACTATGTAGTGCGAGAAATCCAATGGAGGAGATCGAGTCTTGTGGGGAAAAGTGTGCAAACCTCTGCAGAGTGTACAAACTAATCATGGTTAGCCGTGTCCCCGGTTATGGACATCTTGAGTATCTGGTTCTTGGATCATCATGCTGATCTCATCACTACTTAATTAATTTGATGGGTTGTTAATGATTACTTTAATTTGGGATTGATAGGGGGTTTACCTTCTCAATGTTTTCAACAAACTTTGTAGTTAAATAAAATTTATTCCTTTGCAGTAGGGAAAAATTGGCTTTTCGCAAAACATATTAACCATACAGCCTCCACCAGCCATATATGCATATAGTGATAGCATTATTCTGTTCACTACTCTCTTGTGTTACATTGCCAGCATATTCCATGTGCTGACCCGTTTTTGGGCTGCAACGTATCATGTTGCAGACTTTTCAAACGACGAGTAAGGAGCCTTAGGTCATGGTCTTTCACTTAGTGATGCCGTTGGAGTTGATGGACTCACTTTATCTTCCAAGCCTTCCGCTGTTATCGTATTAGATGGCCTTAAGCCATATTTATTGTAATAAGTTCTCTTTTGAGACATTCGATATAATAAGTGTGTGATTGCTACTCTGTTATAAATCCCTCAAGTACTGTGTGTGTCAGCATTACCGATCCAGGGATGACACTTATGCACAAAGATCAGACTGTTTGAGGTCTGGTCGCTACAAAGATGGTATCAGAGCACACGCTGACTGTAGGACACGACCACTAAGCTAAAGACCTAGATCACTACTCTCTTCTCGTTTCCGACTCCTCTCCATTTTCTACTCTTTAAGATGGCGAATACAAGGATCAAGTTCATGCAACCGGATGAAGACACCCCATTTGGACGCCACTTGAAGGAAGTCACTAGATACCTGAATATTGGAATACCAAGCTTCACCGGGACCTACAACGCCACTTTATCAGAAGAGGAGCGCTGGAAGATTCAAGTTCAAGTTCCAGGAAGGACGTTCACGCCAGTTACTGAGCCCATAGAGTTTTCTTTTGATGCACCAACCTGGAGTCTAGGAAAGAGTATGGCAGCTCACATTTCCATGGGACGCATTGGAGAAGTTTACCACAATGATCTTAAGGATACTATCTACCAGATTTGTGGGCGCTGAGATGATCAATGGGAGATGATCAGCACCAGGAAGGATAGATCGATTGCAGCTTTTATCCAGGAGTTAAACCAACATATTCGCCTGATGACCCACAAGTATAGGGGATCTATCGTAGTCCTTTCGATAAGTAAGACTGTTGAACCCAACGAGGAGCAGAAGGAAATGATAAGCGGTTTTCAGCAAGGTATTCTCTGCAAGTACTGAAATAAGTGGTAACAGATAGTTTTGTGATAAGATAATTTGTAACGAGCAACAAGTAACAAAAGTAAATAAAGTGCAGCAAGGTGGTCCAATCCTTTTTGTAGCAAAGGACAAGCCTGGACAAACTCTTATATAAGGAAAAGCGCTCCCGAGGAAACATGGGAATATCGTCAAGCTAGTTTTCATCACGTTCATATGATTCGCGTTCGGTACTTTGATAATTTGACATGTGGGTGGACCGGTGCTTGGGTGCTGTTCTTACTTGAACAAGCATCCCACTTATGATTAACCTCTATTGCAAGCATCCGCAACTACAAGAAAAGTATTAAGGTAAACCTAACCATAGCATGAAACATATGGATCCAAATCAGCCCCTTACGAAGCAACGCATAAACTAGGGTTTAAGCTTCTGTCAGTCTAGCAACCCATCATCTACTTATTACTTCCCAATGCCTTCCTCTAGGCCCAAATAATGGTGACGTGTTATGTACTCGACGTTCACATAACACCACTAGAGGCTAGACAACATACATCTCATCAAAATATCGAACGAATACCAAATTCAGATGACTACTAATAGCAAGACTTCTCCCTTGTCCTCAGGAACAAACGTAACTACTCACAAAGCATATTCATGTTCAAAATCAGAGGGGTAATAATATGCATAAAGGATTTGAACATATGATCTTCCACCAATTAAACCAACTAGCATCAACTACAAGGAGTAATTAACACTACTAGCAACCTACTACCACCAATCCCGGACTTGGAGACAAGAATTGGATTCAAGAGATGAACTAGCGTTTTGAGATGAGATGGTGCTGATGAAGATGTTGATGGAGATTTCCCTCTCCCGATGAGACGAGCGTTGGTGATGAAGATGGCGATGATTTCCGCCTCTGGGGGGAAGTTTCCCCGACAGAATAGCTCTGTCGGAGCTCTAGATTGGATCCGCCAAGGTTCTGCCTCGTGGCGGCGGAGTTTCGTCCCAAAAGGTTGCTTCTTATTTTTTTTCTCGACGAAAGACTTCATATAGGAGAAGATGGTCATCGGAGAGCCACCAGGGGGCCCATGAGGTAGGGGGCGCGCCCCCCACCCTCGTGGAAAGGGTGTGGGCCCCCTGGTCTTCATCTTTGGCGAGGATTTTTCATTATTAATTATAAGGTATTCCGTGGAGTTTCAGGACTTTTGGAGTTGTGCAGAATAGGCTCTAATATTTGCTCGTTTTTAAGCCCAGAATTCCAGCTGCCGGCATTCTCCCTCCTTATGTAAACCTTGTAAAATAAGAGAGGATAGCCATAAGTATTGTGACATAATGTGAAATAACAGCCCATAATGCAATAAATATCGATATAAAAGCATGATGCAAAATGGATGTATCAACTCCCCCAAGCTTAGACCTCGCTTGTCCTCAAGCGAAAGCCGATAACAATAAACATGTCCCCATGTTTAGAGGTAGAGGCGTCGATAAAAGTAAAATACGGACATGAAGGCATCATGATTATTCTCATAACAGCAACATATATAGATATTGTCATATGATTACTTATGTTCAAGTGATGATCTATTCACAATGCAAAATTATGAATCAGAAACCTTATTGAGAACCAACAAACTATAACCTCAGTCATTGAAGCAATTGCAATTTATCATAACATCAGAAAGAGTCTATGTCAGAGCTAAAAAGCAAGTCCACATACTCAACTATCATCTAGTCCTTCATAATTGCTAACACTCACACAATAATTGTGGTTACAGAGTTTTAATCGGACATAGAGAAAGATAGGGGCTTATAGTTTTGCCCCACAACCTTTTACCTCAAGGGTAATGTCAACAATATTCATGCCCCCCTACATCCAATTAGATACATATATCAGGTTTCTTTCCAACATGCTGGGCTTGCCAAAGGATAAAATGAAAAAGGGAGAGGTGAAGATCACCATGACACTTGCATAAGGTAGAATATAATAATAAAAGACAGGCCCTTCGCAGAGGGAAGCAGAGGTTGCCATGCGCTTTTATGGTTGGATGCACAAAATCTTAATGCGAAAGAACGTCACTTTATATTGCCCCTTGTGATATGAACCTTTATTATGCAGTCCGTCGCTTTTATTACTTCCACATCACAAGATCATATGAAGCTTATTTCTCCCACACTAATCATACATATTTAGAGCAATTTTTATTGCTTGCACCAATGACAACTTACTTGAAGGATCTTACTCAATCCATAGGTAGATATGGTGGACTCTCATGGCAAAACTAGTTTAAGGGTATTTGGAAGCACAAGTAGTATCTCTACTTGGTGCTGAGAATTTGGCTAGCATGAGGGGGAAAGGCAAGCTCAACATGTTGGATGATCCATGACAACATACTTTATCTCAGATATAAGAAAACATAACCCATTACGTTGTCTTCCTTGTCCAACATCAACTCTTTAACATGTCATATTTTGATGAGTGCTCCCAATCATAAAAGATGTCAATAATAATATATTTATATGTGAAACCTCTCTTTCCTTATTACTTCCTATTAATTGCAACGATGACCAAAGCTATGTCTGCCAACTCCCAACAACTTTTAATCGTCACGCTCTTTCTATGTGAAGTCATTACTATCAATAAGATCAATATGAACTTTTGTTTCTTCTTATTCTTTTTCTCTTTTCTTTTATTCACCCAAGATCATAGCAAGAAAATCAAGCCCTTGACTCAACACTAATCTTTATTATATAGCTCACGAACTCGATTACATAGAGAGATCATAAAGGAAAACTAAAAACTAGATCATACTAAGAAGTTTTATTCTACTAGATCAAAATATTACCAAAAGGATCGAACTAAGAAAAACGGTAAAGATAAAATTGATGGTGATACAATACCGGGGCACTCCCCCAAGCTTGGCCGTTGCCAAGTGGAGTGCCCATACCCAGGTGATTATGTCTCCTTTGTTGGTGAAGCAGGTGGGGTTGTTGATGACGGATAGTCGCACATCGAGCGTAGGAGGTCTTCTAACTTGCGGATAATGCCCTTGAGTGCGATGATATGCTCCTTCAACAAAATATTTTCATGTGTGAGATACTTATTTTGTATACGAGCCAACTCAATCATCTTGAAAGCTTCGATTTCTGTAGGGGTAAGAAGATTATGATCTAGTTGAAGGGTGTCTTCTATTGCTGGAACTTGGTCCTCCATGGCCTTCTTGATCCCTTCATCCTTGTTGATCTCCATAGGTTCTTCTCTCTTCAGCTCTATCTTCATTAGCCAAGCATCGTTGCCCTCATGGTTGGAGGAGGAGGGAGACGACATAGTGCCTGGCCTTGACAACCCTGACAGAAAATAGCTCAAAACAAAAACAGGAGATTTTTGCGTGATACGGGAGTCAAAACCCTCGGGAGATTATATAGTGAATTTTTATCGACCAAAAGACGTGTTCTGTAAGAAAATGGAGTCCGAAGAGCACACGAGGTGCCCACGAGGTAGAGGGGCGCGCCCAGGGGGGTAGGGCGCACCCTCCATCCTCGTGGGGCTCTCGTATCCTTTCCGGACCGCTACATAATTTTTTGTTTTTCTAAATATTCCAAAACGGAGAAATATTGCCTTAAAAATTGTTTTGGAGTCGGTTTACTTACCGTACCACATACCTATTCCTTTTCGGAGTCTGAAACGTTCTGGAAAGTGTCCCTTATGTATTCCTCCGGGGTTACGGTTTCAATAATATTGGTTTCAATATTTATGGGATTACCTGAGATATAATGTTTGATTCTTTGACCGTTTACCACCTTCGGATTTGTGCCTTCAAAGTTGTTGATTTTTATGGCACCGGAACAATAGACCTCCTCGATAACATAGGGGCCTTCCCATTTAGAGAGAAGTTTCCCTGCAAAAAATCCTAAACGAGAGTTGTATAGCAATACATAATCACCTACATTAAACTCACGCTGTTGTATCCTTTTGTCATGCCATCTTTTAACCTTTTCTTTAAACAACTTAGCATTTTCATAAGCTTGGGTTCTCCATTCATCAAGAGAGCTAATATCAAATAACCTCTTTTCACCGGCAAGTTTGAAATCATAGTTGAGCTCTTTAATAGCCCAATATGCCTTATGTTCTAGTTCGAGAGGTAAGTGGCATGCTTTTCCATATACCATTTTATACGGAGACATACCCATAGGATTTTTATATGCAGTTCTATAGGCCCATAATGCATCATCAAGTTTCTTGGACCAATTCTTTCTCGATCTATTGACAGTCTTTTGCAAAATTAATTTGAGTTCTCTATTACTCAATTCTACTTGACCACTAGACTGTGGGTGATACGGAGATGCAATTCTATGATTGACGTCAAATTTAGCAAGCATTTTACGGAAAGCACCATGAATAAAATGTGAACCACCATCAGTCATTAAATATCGAGGGACTCCAAACCTCGGAAAAATAACTTCTTTAAGCATTTTAATAGAAGTGTTATGATCAGCACTACTAGTTGGAATAGCTTCTACCCACTTAGTAACGTAATCAACAACAACTAAAATATGTGTATATCCATTAGAGGCAGGAAAAGGTCCCATATAATCAAAGCCCCAAACATCAAACGGTTCAATAACAAGTGAATAATTCATAGGCATTTCTTGACGTCTACTAATATTACCAATTCTTTGACATTCATCACAAGATAGGACAAACTTACGGGCATCCTTGAAGAGAGTAGGCCAATAAAAACCGGATTGCAATACCTTATGTGCAGTTCTATCTCCCGCATGGTGTCCTCCATAAGTTTCGGAGTGGCACTTGCGTAGGATCTGTTCCTGTTCATGCTTAGGTACAGAATGTCTAATAACACCATCTACTCCTTCTTTATAAAGATGTGGGTCATCCCAAAAGTAATGTCTCAAATCATAGAAGAACTTTTTCTTTTGTTGGTATGTGAAGCTAGGTGGTATAAATTTAGCAACTATGTAATTAGCTTAATCAGCATTCCAAGGGGTACTACGAGAAGTACTTATGACATTTAATTGTTCATCAGGAAAGCTATCATCAATAGCTAGTGGGTCATCAAGAACATTCTCTAACCTAGATAAGTTGTCTGCAACGGGGTTCTCGGCTCCTTTTCTACCAACAATATGCAAATCAAATTCTTGTAGCAAGAGAACCCATCTAATAAGTCTAGGTTTAGCATCTTTCTTCTCCATAAGATATTTAATAGCAGCATGGTTAGTGTGGATAGTTACTTTAGAATCAACAATATAAGGTCTGAACTTATCACAGGCAAATACAACTGCTAAAAGTTCTTTTTCAGTAGTAGCATAATTTCTTTGAGCATTGTCTAGAGTCTTACTAGCATAATGGATAACATTTAATTTCTTATCAACTCTTTGCCCTAAAACAGCACCTACAGCATAATCGCTAGCATCACACATAATTTCAAAGGGTAAATTCCAATCAGGTGGATGAACAATAGGTGCAGAGACTAATGCTTTCTTAAGTATTTCAAATGCTTCTACACAATCATCATCGAAGACAAATGGTATATCTTTTTGTAATAAATTAGCCAGAGGCCGAGAAATTTTTGAGAAGTCCTTAATGAACCTCCTATAAAATCCGACGTGACCAAGGAAACTTCTTATACCTTTGATGTCCTTGGGACATGGCATATTTTCAATAGCATCAACCTTGGCTTTATCAACTTCAATACCTCTTTCAGAAACTATATGCCCCAAGACAATACCTTCATTAACCATAAAGTGGCACTTTTCCCAATTCAAGACAAGATTAGTTTCTTCACATCTCTGCAAAACTCGATCAAGATTGCTCAAGCAATCATCAAAAGAAGATCCATAGACGGAAAAGTCATCCATGAAAACCTCACAAATCTTTTCACAAAAGTCAGAGAATATAGCCATCATGCATCTTTGAAAGGTAGCAGGTGCATTACATAAACCAAAAGGCATACGTCTATAAGCAAAAGTACCAAAAGGGCATGTAAAAGTAGTCTTTGATTGATCTTTAGCCAACACAGGCATTTGAGAGAAACCAGAATAACCATCTAGAAAGCAGTAATGTGTATGTTTGCATAATCTTTCTAGCATTTGATTGATAAAAGGTAAGGGGTAATGATCTTTCTTAGTAGCCTTATTTAATTTGCGAAAATCAATTACCATCTTATAACCTGTAATAATTCTTTGTGGAATCAATTCATCTTTATCATTAGGAACAACAGTAATACCTCCCTTCTTAGGGACACAATGAACATGACTTACCCTCTGACTATTAGCAACGGGATAAATTATACCTGCCTCCAGAAGCTTTAGTATTTCTTTTCTTACCACTTCTTTCATTTTAGGATTCAGACATCGTTGAGGATCACGAACTGGTTTGGCATCTGCTTCCAAATTTATTTTATGTTGACATAGAGTGGGACTAATGCCCTTAAGGTCATCAAGAGTATATCCAATAGCAGCACGATGCTTCTTCAGAGTTTTCAATAATCTTTCTTCTTCATGCTCTGAAAGGTTAGCACTAATAATAACAGGATATATCTTCTTTTCATGAAGATAAGCATATTTAAGATTATCAGGCAACGGTTTAAGCTCAAACACGAGATCACCCTTAGGTGGAGGGAGATCCCCTAGGATTTCAACAGGCAAATTGTGTTTCAGAATAGGTTCCTGTTTAAAGAACACTTCATCTATTTCCCTTCTTTCATTCATAAACATATCATTCTCATGGTCTAGCAAACATTGTTCTAAAGGATCATTAGGAGGTACGGCAATAGAAACATGACCAATAATTTCATCCTTACTAGGCAATTCTTCTTCACGGTGTTGTTTACTAAATTTAGAGAAATTAAATTCATGAGTCATATCATCTAAGCCGACAGTAACAACATCCCTAGTGCAATCTATGGTAGCATTAACAGTATTTAAGAAGGGTCTATTAAATATAATGGGGCAAAAGCTATCTTGTGGGGAACCAAGAACAAGAAAATCAGCAAGATATTTAGTTTTCCCACACAAGACTTCAACATCTCTAACAATTCCCATTGGTGAAATAGTATCTCTATTAGCAAGTTTAATAGTAACATCAATTTCTTCTAACTCAACAGGTGCAATGTCATGCATAATTTCTTTGTATAAGTCAATAGGTATTGCACTAGCACTAGCACCCATATCACATAAGCCATGATAACAATGATATCCTATTTTAACAGAAATAACAGGCATGCCTACCACAGGTCTAGGTTTATTTGTATCACGGGGTTTAGCAATTCTAGCAGTTTCATTACAGAAGTAAATAACATGCCCATCTATATTATCAAACAAGAGATCTTTAACAATAGCAATATTAGGTTCAACTTTAACTTGCTCAGGAGGTGTATATGTTTTAATACTGCTTTTACGAACCATAGTTGAAGCTTTAGCATGATCCTTTATCCTAACAGGGAAAGGTGGTTTCTCAACATAACAAGTAGGAACAATAGGATCATTATAAGTGACAGTCTTTTCTTCAACTTTAATAGGTGCAGCTACTTTTACTTCTATGGGAGGATGATATTTAAACCACTTCTCCTTAGGGAGATCAACATAAGTAGCAAAAGATTCACAGAAAGAAGCTACTATCTCAGAATCAAGTCCATATTTAGTGCTAAACTTACGGAAAATATCGGTATCCATAAAAGATTTAACACAATCAAACTTAGGTGTCATACCTGACTCCTTACCTTTGTCGAGGTCCCAATCTTCAGAGTTGTGTTTAATTCTATCCAATAAATCCCATCTAAATCCAATAGTCTTCATCATAAAAGAGCCACCACAATAAGTATCGAGCATGGTGCGATTATTTTCAGAAAGCCGAGCATAAATTTTTTGAAGAATTGTTTCTCTTGGAAGCTCATGATTGGGGCATGAATATAACATTGATTTAAGCCTCCCCCAAGCTTGAGCGATGCTTTATCCTTCGCGAGGCCAAAAATTATATATATAATTGTGATCATGATGAACAAGATGCATAGGGTAATACTTTTGATGAAATTCCAATTTCAATCTTCTATAGTTCCATGATCTCATATCATCACATAGCCTATACCATACCAATGCGTCTCCCTTCAAATATAAAGGGAAGACCTTCTTCTTAGCAACATCATCGGGTATACCTTCAAGCTTAAATAATCCACAAACTTCATCCACATATATTAGGTGTTCATCAGGATGCTTTGTTCCATCTCCTATAAAAGGATTAGCTAGCAGTTTTTCTATCATACCCGAAGGATACTCATAAGGAATTTCATTTTCATATTCATTTTCAATAGGTTCAGTAGGTTGAGGAGCAACTCTTTGCTCTACTGGTCGGGGTGAAGATACCCCGAACAAGCCCCTCAGAGGATTACTTTCCATAGTAACAAGTGACAGTAAATTTCAGCACACTATATAAATTTTTCCTTACCAAATTCCACCTACCAAAGGCGCTTCACTCCCCGGCAACGGCGCCAGAAAATAGTCTTGATGACCCACAAGTATAGGGGATCTATTGTAGTCCTTTCGATAAGTAAGAGTGTCAAACCCAACGAGGAGCAGAAGGAAATGATAAGTGGTTTTCAGCAAGGTATTCTCTGCAAGTACTGAAATAAGTGGTAATAGATAGTTTTGTGATAAGATAATTTGTAGCGAGCAACAAGTAACAAAAGTAAATAAAGTGCAGCCAGGTGGCCCAATCCTTTTTGTAGCAAAGGACAAGCCTGGACAAACTCTTATATAAGGAAAAGCGCTCCCGAGGACACATGGGAATATCGTCAAGCTAGTTTTCATCACATTCATATGATTCGCGTTCGGTACTTTGATAATTTGACATGTGGGTGGACCGGTGCTTGGGTGTTGTTCTTACTTGAACAAGCATCCCACGTATGATTAACCTCTATTGCAGGCTTCCGCAACTACAACAAAAGTATTAAGGTAAACCTAACCATAGCATGAAACATATGGATCCAAATCAGCCCCTTACAAAGCAACGCATAAACTAGGGTTTAAGCTTCTATCACTCTAGCAACCCATCATCTACTTATTACTTCCCAATGCCTTCCTCTAGGCCCAAATAATGGTGAAGTGTTATGTAGTCGATGTTCACATAACACCACTAGAGGCTAGACAACATACATCTCATCAAAATATCGAACGAATACCAAATTCACATGACTACTAGTAGCAAGACTTCTCCCTTGTCCTCAGGAACAAACATAACTACTCACAAAGCATATTCATGTTCAAAATCAGAGGGGTAATAATATGCATAAAGGATCTGAACATATGATCTTCCAGCAATTAAACCAACTAGCATCAACTACAAGGAGTAATTAACACTACTAGCAACCTACTACCACCAATCCCAGACTTGGAGACAAGAATTGGATACAAGAGATGAACTAGGGTTTTGAGATGAGATGGTGCTGATGAAGATGTTGATGGAGATTGCCCTCTCCCGATGAGAGGAGCGTTGGCGATGACGATGGAGATGATCCCCCCCCCCGGGAGGGAAGTTTCCCCGACAGAATAGCTCTGCCGGAGCTCTAGATTGAATCCGCCAAGGTTCCGCCTCGTGGCGGCGGAGTTTCGTCACGAAAGGTTGCTTCTTATTTTTTTCTCGACGAAAGACTTCATATAGGAGAAGATGGTCATCAGAGAGCCACCAGAGGGCCCACGAGGTAGGGGGCGCGCCCTAGGGGGGGCGCCCCCCACCGTCGTGGAAAGGGTGTGGGCCCCCTGGTCTTCATCTTTGGCGAGGATTTTTCATTATTAATTATAAGGTATTCCGTGGAGTTTTAGGACTTTTGGAGTTGTGCAGAATAGGTCTCTAATATTTGCTCCTTTTCCAGCCCAGAATTCCAGCTGCCGGCATTCTCCCTCCTTATGTAAACCTTGTAAAATAAGAGAGGATAGCCATAAGTATTGTGACATAATGTGAAATAACAGCCCATAATGCAATAAATATCGATATAAAAGCATGATGCAAAATGGACGTATCATCGCCGCGAGGAGAATCAGATGTGCGCAGGCATGATAGATCCGAAGAAGTCAATGACAAGGATCACGGAGCTGGAGGAAGAACTTAAGTCTAGACGCGATGGATACGAGGAGGACATGAATGACAATCTAGAAAGGAAGTTAAGAGTATTCATGGTAGACCTCGCGCCAGGAGGAGAAGACGACGAACCCAAGGAGATTCGTCCGGAGGACTACATCATCATCGACGACACCGACTCGGACCCCGATAATAGCGATGATGACTATGTTGATGAAGCTGGAGCAGATATCATGGAGTCTTCGACCGATCAATATTTCTAGTAGAATACCATATTAGTAGTAGTATTCCACCATGTATATAGTATAGTCCAAGCACTTTTGTAATGATAGTTTTAGACCGATTGTATGCCTTGCTTGATTGATTGAGTGATATGATTGTGTTTGTCTCATGTGCATATGGGTAGTGTTTTCTCACTAGACCTCATTCTATTCTATTTCTCTTCCCTCTAAACCCTCAGATGCCTCCGAGACATGACCCCGGATTTACCTTTCCACCGCAGCTCAATGAGTTGATCCAGCAGCAGAATACCTTGATGCAGTTGTTAGTTAAGAACCAAGGCAACAACAACAACAATAACCCACCACCCCCCAGTTGACAACTTAGCCTGTTTTCTGAGCTTGCAGCCGCCGGTGTTTTCTAGTAGCACCGAGCCGATTGTTGCAGACGATTGGCTCCACAGGATTGGAAGGGAGTTAACCACTGCAGGATGCACATATGCTGAGAAGGTGCGTTTTGCCGCACACCAATTGGATGGACCAGTAGCCTCATGGTGGGAGAATTACACTGTCCCATATCCTATAGCCACTGTTACATGGGACCAGTTCCAGCAGGCTTTTCGCACTGCCCATGTTTCAGTAGGAGCTATGGCCATGAAGAAGCGTGGGTTTCGCAACTTACGCCAAGGAGGGCGCACTGTTGGCCAATATGTGGATGAGTTTAGTAAGTTAGCACATTATGCCCTAGGTGGCGTTGCTACAGATGCAGCTAAGAAGGAGAAGTTTTTGGAAGGACTAAATGATGAGCTGAGCATGCAATTGATGGTAGCAAATTTCAATAACTATCAGGAGTTGGTGGATAGAGCTCTCATGCTTGAAGGGAAGCAGCAACAGATTGACAGCCACAAAAGGAAGTATGGACAAGGGAAGTATAATTCTGGAGCCCAGCAGAGACCCCGTTTCACCCCAAACTCGGGAGGACTTGTTCATAACCATGGAGGTCACACCCATAATGGAGGAAGTTCGCACAATCATAGTGGCCCCAAGAATGGTAATGGTAACAGAGGAAGTAGCGGACAGAACCGTTCCAACCCGGCAACACCCGCCAAGAAAGATTTCAGCCACGTTACTTGCTACAAGTGCCAGAAGACCGGACATTACGCCAATGAGTGTCCTGAAGCCAAGAATGGAAATGGCAATGAAAGCTCTGGGAAGAAGCCCAACCCTTTCAATAGGGGACAAGTGAACCACGTTAACGTGGAGGAGGTTGAAGCCCAGCCCGATGCAGTAATAGGTAAGTTTTTGGTTAAGTCATTTACTGCAGTCGTACTTTTTGATACTGGTGCATCGCATTCATACATATCAAGGGGATTTGTGGATAAGTTTAAACTGCCAACCCAAGCCCTTAGGACACCCATGTTAGTAACCTCGCCAGGAGCAGAGTATATGGCTAGCCTATGGTGTGATCGGTTACCATTAAGGATTGGTAACTACATGTTTCCCTCGGACCTAATAGTATTGGAGTCACAAGGACTGGATGTGATATTAGGCATGGATTGGTTATCGAAGTATGGAGGGAACATTGACTGCGCCAGTAAGTAGATTTTGCTCACCACCCCAGAAGGAAGAAGGATCAAGTATGTATCCCGGCATGTTTCGAATAGGATGCAAGTAAATTCCTTATCTGGAGTTGTACAGGAGGAAGTACCAGTGTTGAAGGATTTTCCAGATGTATTTCCAGAAGTGTTGCCAGGCATGCCACCGGATAGAGACAGTGAGTTTTTGATTGAGATTTTGCCAGGCACAGGGCCAATATCTAAGAGACCGTACAGAATGCCCGCAAAGGATTTGGAGGAAATTAAGAAGCAGATTAAGGAGTTACTGGATAAAGGTTATATTCGCCCAAGTTCGTCACCTTGGGGATCACCAGTACTTCTAGTGGAGAAGAAGGATGGACCGTTAAGGATGGTTGTTGATTATCGAGGACTGGATGAGGTGACGATCAAGAATAAGTACCCACTATCGATGATCAATGATTTGTTTGACCAGCTGCAAGGAGCTAAGGTGTTTTCCAAGATCGATTTGCGATCAGGGTATCACTAGCTGAAGATTCGAGAGTGGGATATACCTAAGACAGCTTTTACCATGAGATATGGGCTATATGAGTATACCGTTATGTCATTTGGTCTGACTAACGCACCTGCCTATTTTATGAACATGATGAACAAGGTGTTTATGGAGTTCTTGGATAAGTTCGTCGTGGTGTCCATTGATGATATTCTGGTCTACTTGAAGAACGAAGAGGAACATAAAGAGCACTTGCGTTTGGTACTTGGGAAGCTTAGAGAACATCAGTTATACGCCAAGTTCAGCAAGTGTGAGTTTTGGCTGAAGGAAGTTGGATTTCTTGGACATGTTATATCCGGAGAAGGAATAGCAGTAGACCCCACCAAGGTTGTCACTGTGACAAATTGGGAGTCACCCACGACAGTTGGAGAGATCCGAAGTTTTCTTGGACTCGCATGTTACTACCGGAGGTTCATTGAGAATTTCTCAAAGATTGCAAAGCTCACGACGGAGTTGTTAAAGAAGGACACCAAATTCAATTGGACTGAGAGATGTGAGGCCGGTTTTCTGGAGTTGAAGAGACGCTTGGTTACATCACCAGTGTTGATTCTGCCAGATCAATGCAAAGATTATGAAGTGTATTGTGACGCTTCTCGTCGAGGACTTGGAGCCGTACTTATGCAGGAGGGAAGAGTTGTTTCATATGCCTCATGACAGCTTAAACCCCATGAGTTAAACTATGCTACGGATGATTTGGAGTTAGCAGCTATAGTGCATGCATTGAAGATATGGAGACATTTTCTCATCGGAAACCATTGTGAGGTATACACGGATCACAAGAGTTTGAAGTATATCTACATGCAGAAGGAGCTGAATCTCAGGAAGAGGAGATGGTTAGAGCTCATTAAGGATTATGATATGAGATTGCATTATCACCCAGGAAAGGCTAACATAGTAGCCGATGCGTTGAGCCGCAAGAGTCATGTCAATACCCTCATGACCGGAGAGTTACCCAAGGAGTTAGCAGAAGACCTTCGCGAGCTATGTTTGGAGATAGTTCCGAGAGGTTATGTAGCAGCATTGGAGATTCAGTCTACTTTGATGGATAAGATCAGAGAAGCTCATAAGATGGACAAGGAGATTGCCGAGATAAAGGAAAAGATGAGCAAAGGAAAGGCTAAAGGATTTCGTGAGGATGAGCACGATACCTTATGGTTTGAGGACCGCGTATATGTGCCAAATGATCAGGAGATCAGGAAGTTGATTCTGCAAGAGGCCCATGATTCGCCATATTCGATTCACCTAGGAAATACCAAGATGTATCTAGATTTGAAGGACAGTTTCTGGTGGACCGGAATTAAGAAGGATATTGCGGAGTATGTAGCAGTTTGTGATGTATGTCAAAGAGTGAAGGCAGAACATCAGAAGCCAGAAGGATTGCTACAACCATTGCCGATACCCGAATGGAAGTGGGAGAAGTTAGGCATGGATTTTATCACGGGATTATCTAGGACTCGTTCAGGCTATGACTCGATATGGGTTGTAGTCGATCGTTTGACAAAAGTAGCTCATTTCATCCCAGTAAAGACCACTTACACCAGTGCTAAGTTGGCAAAGATATAGATGACCGGGATCGTATGTCTGCGTGGAGTTCCGAGGACCATTGTATCGGATGGAGGAACCCAGTTTACTTCATAGTTTTGGAATCAGTTGCATGAAACTTTGGGAACCAGACTAGAGTTCAGTACAACTTTTCACCCGCAGACAGATGGACAGACTAAGAGAGTAAATCAGATTCTGGAGGACATGTTAAGAGCTTATGCGCTAGACTATGGATCTAGTTGGGACGATAATTTTCCTTATGCAGAGTTCTCTTATAACAACAGTTATCAAGCCAGTTTGAAGATGGCCCCTTTCGAAGCCCTGTACGGAAGGAGGTGCAGAACACCTTTGTTGTGGGACGAAGTTGGAGACTGACAGTTGTTTGGACCAGATTTGATTAAAGAGTCTAAAGAGAAGGTTAAGATGATTCGCGATAGACTCAAGGTAACCCAGTCTAGGCAGAAGAGTTATGCAGATTCTAAACGCAAGGAGACAGTTTACGAAGTTGGAGACAGAGTGTATCTTCGGTTATCCCCACTTGGAGGAGTGAAGCGCTTTGGAGTTAAGGGAAAGTTAGCGCCACGTTTTGTGGGACCATACAGAGTTTTGGAACTTATGGGAGAAGTTGCTTACAAGTTGGAATTACCCGAAGGATTTTCCGGAGTTCACGATGTGTTCCACGTTTCCTAGTTGAAGAAGTGCCACGCAGAGATGGTTGATATTCCTCTGAGAGATACCGTGCCGCTGGAAGCGATACAATTGGATAGTGATTTGACCTACGAGGAGAAGCCAGTTAAGGTTCTTGATTTTGCCAGCCGTGTCACACGTAACAAAGTAATCAAGTTCTGCAAGGTTCAGAGGAGTCACCATACTGAAGATGAAGCCACCTGGGAACGGGAGGAAGACCTACGGAAGGATCACTCTCACCTATTTTCTAGCCAACCCGAATCTCAAGGGCGAGATTCATCTTAAGGGGGGTAGGTTTGTAACATCCCAAATTTTTAATTTGGAATGTTATACATTAGATCATCTTTGCATATCATATTTTATTGCATTTTGGCTTGATCCTAGAAATTCTACGCAACTCAAGGACCCACGGAGAGAGTTGGGGATTTCGTTATTTTCATATTTGAGTTTTCTCAAATTTTGAAAGGAGGATCATTTGGTTTTGATTATTTTTCCCTTCCTAATATTTCAAAAATAAAAATATATGAGAGGAGATAAAATGACTTCTCCAAAATATATGAAATATTAGAGGAAAAATATTAAAAACCAAATAAACATTTTATTTGGACTTTATTGCAATTTTATTTGAATTGGATTAATTGCACGTTCATCTTGTTCTAAATATTTCATTTAGACGGTGAAAATTTGTTTTGGAATTTTTAGATTTTTATTTTTTTTCTAGGATTTATTTAAGTTTCAGTGAAATTATTAAAAAAAAGTCTGTTCGGACCGACTGGGCCGAAGGCCCAGCCGGCCCAGCCGCTCGCCGCCTCGCTCGCGCCCGCCGTGGCCGAGGCGGACTCCACCGGAGTCCGGGAGTCCGCTGCCGCCCCGGTGCCCCCTTCCCCAAGCCGACCCCGCCCCCTCCCCCTTAAATACCGCCCCACCCCGCCGCCACCACCCCATCCAGCCCGCCGCCCGCAGCCGCCGCAGCAGCCGCCGCCGCTTGCCGCGCCTGCCGCCGCCGTCGCAGCTCGCCGCCGCCGCCTGCTCATGCGCCGCCCTTCATCGTCGCCACCGACACCACCCAGCCTGCAGGAGCCCCGAGCCCCGCCGGATCCGACGAGGTAGCCGCCGCCGCCGCCGGTTTTCCTTAGAAAACCGATCCGGATTTTTTAGAAAACCCTAGTTCGTGTTTTAGAATAGATTGGTTTTATTTTTTCGGTTTATTTATTTAGCGGACATTTGTCCATACGTTTGTTTTTAGCGAACGGTGTTCAGTCGTTAGCCTCAGACAGCAAACGTTCGTTCGTTAGCCTGTTCGTCCGTTTATCTTTTTCTCAGATTTTCCGCGATTATATTCGATCGTGATTTCTGATCCGATTTTCGTTCTAGTATAACTTTTCGCTCGTTTGTCGGAATCAGGCGATTCAAGCGCCTAGAGTTTCATCTCGAAACCCTCTTTCTGTTTAACAAACTTAAACAAGATTTTGCTACTGTAAAATTTGACTTTATTCCAGATTAGTAAACGAAGCTTGTTTCTTTCCCCGTTTGAATTTTGTTGCTTCGTTTGATTTGATTCTTATTGCAAACCGGAGTTCTTAAGTTGAACTTTCTGGTTAGATCTCTTATTTGAGTTTTACCCATGCCTTTGCTTGATTGCTTATGTATGCTTGTTTGTTTGCGATAGAGTACCCGGAGTGTGAAGCATGCTACTACGAGTCTCTAGGTTTCGCGTATCATCAGCAAGCCAAGTAACACTTTGATCATACCTCTTTCACTACAAAAAATACACTTCGTGATGATACGTGTTTGTCATAGTAGGTCGCTTTTTTGTCATGCATGTACATCCATGACAAATTTATGACAGAATCAAGATAGTCATACCTGTGCTGTCGTAGAAGTGTTCCATGACATTACCAAAATTATCATCACAGAAGTGTCCACTTCCATGACGATAAATCGCGCGTCACAGAAGTGCTTTCGTCAAGGGTGACCGACACGTGGCATCCACTGTAACGGAACACCGTTAAGCTATCGGGTCGGGTTTTGGATCCGATAACCCGTTAATAGCCCCGACCAATGGGGATTTTCCACGTGTAAAATCATCATTGGCTAGAGGAAACACGTGTCGGCTCATTGTCGGGACAGATATCATCCACTCACTGGATAGAAGGCGCCTATGATACGTCGACACGTGGCATGGCCCAACAAGTTTAAATGGGCCGGCCCAACTAGAGGCCCACAAGATTTTGCGGACCATAATGGGCCAGCCCAGCTAAAGGCCCACGAAATTTTGCGGACCATAACGGGCTGGCCCAGCTAAAGGCCCACAAGATTTTGCAGGCCATAATGGGCCGGCCCAGGTAAAGTCCCACAAGATTTTTTTGTGCCATAATGGGCTGGCCCAGGTAAAGGCCCACAAGATTCTTGCGGGTCATAATGGGCCGGCCCAGCTAAAGGCCCACGAGATTTCGCCGACATTAATGGGCCGGCCGAGCTGTAGGCCCACAAGATTTTGAGGACCCTAGTAGGTCGACCCATTAACTGGCTGCCATGTTTTGGGCCAAATGCCGGCCCATATTTGATCCAGTCCATTAATGGCCTGCCACGCTTCGGGCCAAATAGTGGCCCATATGAGATCCGGCCCGTTAAAAGCCTACCACGTTCTGGGCCAAATTACGGCCCAGATCAGGTCCGGCCCTTTAAGAGGCTTTGGCCTCAATTATGGCCCATATCAGATTCGGCCCGTCAACTAGACACTATGCTTTTGGGCCCACTTGCTAAAGGCCCACTTAGTAATTCGGCCTGATATTAGTTTTGGCCTGTTAAGGGCCCGTTTAACATTTCTGCCCTATATTAATTTCAGCCTGTTAAAAGCCCGTCATATAGGTGGGCGTAACTACGGCCCGGTTTGCATCCGGCCTGCTCGCAGCCGATATCTAATTGGGCCAAACAAGGACCCAGACAATTTTGGCCTGTTAAAAGCCCGTGATTTGATTCGCACAATCATGGGTCAGGGTTCATTTCGGGCTGCTGCGTAACTAGTAGGAATTAAGAACAAACCTACTCTATACAATAAAGAAATTACGGCATAGTAACTAAGAATAAACCTACACTACACAATAAAGGAGTTAAGGTATATTACATCCACTGGGCATCAAAGTTCGCCACCAGTGATCATAAAGCGCAACGAAGAAGCAGATTACAAAAACTGGGCACCATTGCAGTGTAACAAAATAATACTGAACCGAGACCACTTCCAAGACAGTTCAAGAAAGGTTAGCCTTGCGGGGGAACTGCTACGCAAGCTGCTGAGCAAGGCTGTGAGACCGGCCTAGCATGTCGGTCATAGCTTCCAGGTGTAGCTGTTTAGCGATGAGGTTCTCATTGGTGTTCTCCGCAATCTTTCTTAGAGATAGGACTTCAAGTCGAAGTTGAGTTGTAGAATGCCTTTCTGCTAGAACTTGGACTGAAGAAGTCGAACTGATTTAGACAATGAATTCTGTGAGCTTGTCTGACTGTTAGTCTCAAGTAACTTGAACACTGCATCAAGACAAGACTTTGGGGTTGTCTCGCTATCTTCAAGATGTTTTGCCTTCTTTGCTGCAATATATGTTGGGTTTGTCTCACAGCCTTCAGCAGACTTGTGCATGCCATCAGGCATATCACCCTGAAACAAAGCAGAGAGATGACAAGTTTTGCACGTGTATAAACAAAGATGATAACTGTTCTGTCAATTCTATCCAATTTCAAATTAGAAAATAAAGAGTATGTTCAAAATATCAATAGCATAATTTGGCATTGTTCATAATTCGGGGAGCTTCACCACACTACTAGATTACCATGTCAACATAACAAGCATAGATGAAGGGCAAAGAAAATCATTGTATCTATTTTGGATAATGTGCATGGCATGTTGTTCATATCATCAGCCACATCAGTAAGATAAAACAGGAGATGACAAGGTGCAAACGTGGGCTGCTTCACCACACACTGGATTATAGATCCACAAAAACAAGCATACATATAGGGAGTATTAAGTAATGTGCATGGTATGGATAAGGAATTTGGTTTTACAAGTAAAACTTAGAACTTACGGTTCTTACGAACATGCATTTTGGTAGAAACAGCAAACTAAACAACAGTAAACGATAGGGAGTATGAGCAAATTAAACAGCGGTTGAGGATAAAGGCTTTAGAAGGACTGACTTACATTAACAGTTAACACCGGCTTTATAATGCTCTTCTCCATGGCAAGGGAAGGATAACTCAAGAATTTCAGCACAGAATCTTCTTCATAAGCATTGCCTGTACTCTACATTTTGTAGAGAGTAATTATAGATATGATAATACTGGAAGGGATAGAGGATAATGAAGATAAGATGCAGATTGATGCTACATAATCAACTACCAATCCCTGGAAGTACAAGCGTTACAGGACAAAATGTACTGACAAGAGCAGTGGGCTACACTTCTGCACTGGCATTGCCTGTGTATTCTACTTGTTGGTAAGACTAAATATAGATCTGATCTTTTTTAGTAAATGGTGGGTGTCGGTGTCAAAACCGGCGGATCTCGGGTAGGGGGTCCCGAACTGTGCGTCTAAGGCGGATGGTAACAGGAGGCAGGGGACACGATGTTTTACCCAGGTTCGGGCCCTCTTGATGGAGGTAAAACCCTACGTCCTGCTTCATTTATTCTTGATGATATGGGTATTACAAGAGTTGATCTACCACGAGATCGGAGAGGCTAAACCCTAAAAGCTAGCCTATGGTATGATTGTCTGTTATTCTGTCCTACGGACTAAACTCTCCGGTTTATATAGACAGGGAGGGGGCTAGGGTTACATGAGGTCGGTTACAGAGGAGATATACATATCCGTATTGCCTAGCTTGCCTTCCACGCCAAGTAGAGTCCCATCCGGACACAGGACGAAGTCTTCAATCTTGTATCTTCATAGTCCAACAGTCCGGCGAAAGGATATAGTCCGGCTGTCCGGAGACCCCCTAATCCAGGACTCCCTCAGTAGCCCCTGAACCAGGCTTCAATGACGATGAGTCCGGTGCGCAGTGTTGTCTTCAGCATTGCAAGGCGGGTTCCTCCTCCGAATATCCCACAGAAGAGTTTGAATGCAAGGATAGTGTCTGACCCTGCAAAATAAGTTCCACATACCACCATAGAGAGAATAATATTTCCACAAATCTAATCTGCTGACATGTTTTGGCAGCATGACATCATGCCACGGCCCGGTAATTATTTGAACCGTTTTTTCTTTAACCAGCCCCGCACATAATGCGAGGCGGTTTCTTGACATGTCTTGTTAAAGCAGAGATCGTGTTCCCCTTATTATGGGATTCTCATCAATACGGACGTGGGTAACCCAACCGTGCCTAGGACTCCTAGATCTTAGGCAAGTCCCAAACGTCCACGGGGAGGACGCTTGATATTCACCCTCTTTATAAAGGGACAAGGCTTTTACTTTTTTCCTCCCGTGCTCAATCGAATCCCTCCTCCGACTCGAGTTCTAACACTCAAAGCCTAGGTCAGGTGCTTCGGATCTTCAATCATGTCCGGATCCAGCCTCCAGGGTCATTGGATGCCCTCCTCCGTCACGGAAGAGGATATCAAGAAGTTGAGGGAGGCAAGATATCTGACCGCCGAAGTCTCACACCGGCTGCCCGCCCGAGGGCAGGTCGTCCATACTCCTGAACCCAATGAAGACGTCATGTTCATCTCCCACTTCCTCCGAGGACTAGGCCTCACTCTGGATCCCTTCGTAAGGGGTTTGATGTCCTACTACGGGCTTGATTTCCATGATCTAGCCCCGGATTCCTTTCTCCACATCTCGGCATTTATTGTCGTATGTGAGGCCTTCCTCCGCATTACCCCTCACTTCGGCCTGTGGCTCAAGACCTTTGATGTGAAGCCAAAGACGGTCGAAGGGCAGTATGCAGCGTGTGGAGGCGCATTAATAAGCAAGATTGCAGGAGCTCTGTGGCCAAAAGGTTCCTTTCCAGAGGTGTCCGGATTATGGCAGCGGGAGTGGTTCTACATCACCGCTCCCAGAAGTGCCAAGTGGGTAGCTTCCCCTGCCTTTCGCTCGGGTCCTCCACCACAACTGATGTCATGGATCAGCAGGGCGCTGAGCTGGGGTCTAGCCAAGGATGTGCCCATATTGCAGAGCCACATCCGGGATCTCTTCGAGGGAGATTTTAGTTTGGTTATGGTAATGCAAGTCATGCTGGTTCGTCGAGTCCAGCCTTGCAAACGCCGGCCCCTCCGCTTGTGGGAATTCAACCCAGAAGGACCGCACGCTATTCAGAATTTCCTCAGCCTGATGCACGAGGAGATGTATAAATCATTCTTCGGACTTCAAATGGAGTGTCCGGATACTACCGAGGACATGGGCCTGAGCAGCAACCGCACCGCCGACCAAGTAAGTAATCCTCTAGCCGAACACATCGTCTTTCACTTATCATGACATCATTCTGAGAAATTGCCCTTCGACCAGGATTGGCTAACAAAGGCGAAGATGATTCGGTGTTCGGCCCCCCTTCCTGAGGGTTTGGACAATCCAGTACTGGAAAATATGCTTGAGCTAGCACCTTGCCTGGAGCCCTCAAAGGAAGATAAAGGGGGGAATAATGAGGGCGAAAGCGGGCCTCCACCGCTACCTATTCCAACCGAGGGAACGAGCGCCTCCGTGAGGGAGGATAACCAAGGGGACGAATCTGACGTTCTCTCACCCCGGGGAAGGAAGAGGACTACCTCTGAAGATCCGGAAACCAAGGTTTCCAAACGGGAGAAGAAATCTCCACCAGAGGGTCCTGCCTTGGAGGGTGCTCTTGCTGCACAAAGTCCGCGCGGGGATCAGCCCTCTATCGAGCTGTAAGTAATCAAAAAGTACTGTAATAGTGAAGATATACTACCTTACCTCTGAGGAAAATAACCGAAGCATTTATCTTGCAGTTCGGAACTTAGCCCTTCTCAGTAGAGCTCGTCTTCGGGGGATCTTCTTCCGGAGATGATGGAGACCGAAATGCCTCCCCGGACTCCCCCGCTCAAGAAGCGGGCAACCTTGAAGTGTCGTCACGGAGGGCCTCGCCGAATCAGGTGAAGCTGGAAGATAATCCTATGGTCGCCCGAAGTCGCCAGTATCCGGCTCTTGAAGAGAGCAACCAAAAGAATCCGGCACTGTCTGGTATGCGGTCTGACGCACTGAGGGATCTGCTAGAGCGAGCAACTATCTCAGAAGAACACCGTACATTGATGGGTACGGTGATTGAAAGGATTTTGTCCGCCGAAAGCGGGTTGCATGAAGCCTTTATGACTCTACTAACGGGTTTTGAGGTACGTGAAATGATATACATTTGTGATAGTACCGCACATTTTTAGGTGTGCCCTGTGTAGATAGTAGCCCCTGAGACTCTGGTTGTCGTCGAGAACGGCGGCAAACAGAGGATCGTAGTCCCATGTAATAACTAGACTGCCTTCATGTGCAGGTGGTTGAAGCTCCGGTGGCTGGCCGGACTTATGGGTTTGCCGAACTAGAGCGGCAACTGGATGCGGCGGATGCCGACATCGAGCTTGTTAACAAGCGGCTCGATGAGTCACATGGTAGGTGATTTTTCTGGTGAATGTCACATAGTAAGAGCAGCGTGATGCCAGTATCTTTAATATGTTGTGACTGCAGATGGAGCTGCCACCCTGGAGACCCTTCGGGCGGAGCTTGCCCGAGCCAAGGAGCAAGCAAGGAGTAATAATGCGACCGCTTTGAAGGCGGTCGAAGAGTTAAGAGCCGAGAAGGCCGCGCATAGCGAGACCAAAGAAAAAATGGCCAAGATGACTGTAAAGTTGAAAGACACTGCCGATCGCTGCCAGCTTCTTGAAAAAGAAAACGGGGCGAAGGCGATGTACCTGGAAAAGGCCACGATGGCGACCAAAGACATCCGCTCTGCAATGAGAGCAAAGAAGGAGGAACTGCGTGAAGCCGGGGATATTGTGGCTGGGAAGCCCTTTATGCTACGGAGGAAGTTTGGAGATCCTCGGTATGCCCCTCTGGATCGACTGTGGAGTTCGGCAGACGCATATCTGGACTTGGCGGCGAGCGCTGTCGATGCGGCCGAATACTTCCGAGATCAAACAGATCGTGAAGTGGACAAACTGTTCTGGTCGCAATTTAAGGTTCCAGAGCGTCTGCTTCCATTGACTGATCAGCTTGCCGAATGGGCCGAGCTGAATAGATTGTCCGGACTCGCCATGAGGTCTGTTGTAGATCATCTGTGGCCGGAAAGGACAAAGCCGAACAGTTATTTTAGCTTGGTGCAGCAGTTCCTTGATGCGGTGCCGCGCATTAATGCAATGAAGAGGTCGGCATGCATAGAAGGCTCGCAGATGGCCCTTGCCCGTGTCAAGACATACTGGGCGGAGATGGATGCCACCACTGTTGCGGCGCAGGGTTCGGCCATAGGCCGAGTGGCTGCCGAGCACTATTTTGAAGAAGTTCTTGAAGGCGCTCGTTCGATAGAGGCCCAGTGCTCGAAGAATATTATATTTGAGTGACATGTATTCCCATTGTAAAAACAATGTTTTTATTGAATTTATCAAGGCTGTATTTATACTTGTGCCTGAAAGTATTGTGATGCCTCCTGTGCGGCCGTTTATGTATACATGTGTATAACCTGAAAGATTGCAGTCGTCGGCTTCAGCCCCCACGCGTGTAATGCGGGGGTGTTCGCAGAAGGCGCGTATTCACACTTAATCCAACGTCTTGGTCCTAATAAGGAGGTGATAGCGCAGCGAACTAGGCAACCGTACTATAATGCTTTAACACTTTCACTTAGCCATAGGAGTTTGACAGTGGGGCTACTATATAGCCCCTGGTGGCTCTGCACTGATCCGAATTCGGGGTGCGTACTTGCTCAGCCGGGAAACGGCCATTCATTAAGGCGGAGGAATTCTAAGATTCCGATGGGTCATCAAGTGGTTGACCAGTCTCGCGCTATATCATGACAGTCATTTTTCGGCTTTCTCTACTGAGGTGCTTGTCCGGATGAACCAGGGCACAATCGCAGTAGTTCTCCCGGTGCCCCCTTAGCCGATAGAGCGGAACGTAAGGCAGCAAAACACAGGAGCTGGGCAAACCCAACATTTGACCAAAGACATGATTCGGAGCTGATGCATATAAGGCCAAACTCGCGACGCCGAACACTCCCTAAGGTATTCGGTCTTTATGGTGTAAACCGGGCCTTAACAGTGCCCTTTGTAAGAAGCCCCTGGTGTCCAGGTACGTGCAATATTCTGACGTGGCCACATGGCAAGACTTCAGCCCCCTTCTCGGTTATACTGAGAATCCGGGGGATGTGTATCAACAAGAGACAGTAAAAAGGTTTACGCAGGGTCTTAATCTAAAAAGAATCCTTGGAACGGGTCCCTGCTGCACGTCTGTGCCTGTGTCTCCGTTGTGCCATATCCTGGACGGGTGTAGCACGGTGTTCATCTGAAAAAGAGATGAACTTAGTTGAAAGATTGGTCATGAAAAATGTATGTTATAATAAAAAAGAACGAAGTATGATTCAAGGTGGGAAGAATTGAGTTTTATTGCCGCTTGTTTACATGCGCGGAGCCCCTTGTATAGGGATGTGTAACCATCAAACCGTTAGTAATTATATAGTTACGTCGGACTCGTCCAGCCGTGTTCGTGGTCTCAATGACCTATTAGGCGCTCTGGTTGGTGGGGCAGTTTAGTGTGTGGCTGTCAAGGCAGCCACACAGTCTTCCGCGCGCAAGGACTGCTCAATGTTTCCCTTTTACTGAAATGATGCCTTGTGGACCGGGCATCTTAAGCGTGAGAGACGCATAGTGCGGTATTGCGTTAAAGCGAGCAAAAGCTTCACGTCCCAGTAGTGCTTGATAACCACTTTTAAATGGAGCGATGTGGAAGGTCAGCTTTTCGCTACGGAAGTTATCGGGCGAACCGAACGTAACTTCTAGTAGGAGGGAACCCGTGCAATGAGCCCCTGGGCCTGGCGTTACTCCTTTAAAGGAGATATTGCTATGGCTAATGTTTATTGGGTCCATCCCCATTTTTCGGACTGTGTCCCGATATATCAGGTTTAAACTGCTGCCGCCGTCCATCAGGACTTGCGTAAAGTGGTATCCGTCGATTATCGGGTCTAATACCAAGGCAACCCAGCCTGCGTGCCGGATACTTCCGGAGTAATCCCGATGGTCGAAGGTGATCGGTTTTGACAACGAGTGGCGAAACTCCTTTGTGATAGGCCGCATGGCACGTATCTCTGTGGGCGCCACTTCGTTTCTCCCTGTTGTCATGTGTAGTACGTTTACTGTTTTGACTTCTTGTGGGAATTTCTTTTGTTCCCCAGTGCTTTGTTTGTGGGGTTCATCATCGTCTTCACTTTGTGTATCCATCCCCTTGTGTTCGGCGTTGAGTTTGCCGGATTGCTTGAAGACCCAACATTCTCTGTGGGTATGATTTGCAGGCTTCCCAGGGGTGCTGTGGATTTGACATATCTTGTCCAGGATTTTGTTTAGGTTAGACAGTCCGTCCCTGTTATCTTTGAGGGGTAGCTTTTGCTGACCCTGCCCAGAGCTTTTGAATCCGGCGTTAACTTCCGTGCTCTTCGGGTTGTTTCCCTTATTCCGGCGCTGGTCTTTGCTGCGTCGTGGCTTCCCATTTCCATCCCTGACTTCGGATGTACTTGGGTCGCTGGTGCTGCATCTTGCCAATCAGCTGTCCTCGCCCACGCAAAAGCGGGTCATGAGGCTTGTTAATGCGGCCATTGTTCTTAGCTTTTCTTGGCCGAGGTGTCTGGCGAGCCATTTGTCTCGAACGCTATGTTTGAAAGCTGCTAAGGCTTCGGCGTCTGGACAATCGACTATTTGGTTCTTTTGAGTAAGAAATCTGTTCCAGAGCTTCCGGGCTGACTCTCCGGGTTGTTGAGTTATATGACTTAAATCGTCTGCATCTGGTGGTCGGACATAGGTCCCTTGAAAAGTTGCCCGAAAAGCATCCTCGAGCTCTTCCCAACTTCCAATGGTGTTTTCGGGAAGGCCTTTAAGCCAATGCCGGGCTGGCCCTTTGAGCTGGAGGGGTAAGTATTTGATGACATGGAGGTCATCTCCTCTAGCCATGTGGATATGGAGGATATAATCCTCAATCCAAACCCCCGGGTCTGTCGTTCCGTCATATGCCTCTATGTTTACGGGTTTGAATCCCGCTGGAAATTCATGGTCCAGCACCTCATCAGTGAAACATAGGGGGTGTGCGGCACCCCTGTATTTGGGTGTGCCGTGTTGTTCGGATATTTGTTGTGTTGCATTTCTTGCTAGAGCGTGCTTTCTTGGCCCGTAGATAGATCTGGTTGGGCCATCTTTTTTATGCGAGTCCTCGTGTGGATCGCGTGTTGGCTTGTGTGCGGCGCCGTTTGCCGCTCTATGTTGGCCATGAGGTCGTCTATCCTACCGGATGGCTGCTTTGTTTTTTGATTGCGGGGGCTCTAAGGCCTCCTCATCAAATTCGGGCAGTAGCTTTCGCTTCGGGTAGCTCTTTGTGTGGCGACTGCCGCCATATTTGTCTGCGGTGTTGAGTACCTTGCTCCATCTGATTCTGAGTGCATCTTCCGTAGTCTTGAGCTTCCGCTTCTGCTTTTTCAGGCTACGCGCAATGGCGACGAGCCTTTTATGGAGGTTCTTATGCTCCAGGAACTTGTCCGGCGTGAGGTCATCCGGACTGTTATCTTCACCGGGGACGGGTTGTTCGGTTTGGTTATCCAAGTTGCCTTGTTCGGACGGTTGCTCGATGCCATGTTCATCGTCCGCCGGCTTGCCCTGCTCTGTGGTTGGGTCTGTATGACCGTTGTTTCTGTCGAGGTGGGGTTTGGAGCGACGCTTACGCTGCCGCTTTGACTGCTTTTTGAAGGAACGATCCTTCGTTGCGTCCTCCCGTTCCTTGTCGTTTCCTTTGGGTGTGTCCACCATGTATACATCGTACGATGAGGTGGCTGTCCAGTGCCCTCTAGGCGCTGGTTCCTGTTCGTCTCCTATATCGTCGTCCATATCGTCGACATCTTCGGAGTCGAAGTCGAGCATGTCGGTCAGATCATCGACAGTGGCTATGAAGTGGGTGGTGGGTGGGTGTCGAATTTCTTCGTCGTCCGCATCCCAATCCTGCCGGTCATAATCCGGCCAGGACTCTCCTAACAGAGAGAGAGACCTTAGTGAACTCAGTATGTCGCCGAAGGGTGAGTGCTGAAAGATATCCGTGGTAGTGAACTCCATGATCGGCGCCCAACCGAATTCGATTGGCAGGGGCGCGGATGGTTCAGAGTTCAGAGGAGAGTCCGGCAATGTGGAGTCACGGCCCTCTCGAAGGTTAAGGTTGGTGTTCGGCTCGTTCGCCGTTGAGGCTGCAGCCTCCACGGCGGGGTCTAGCCACCCGCCCTCGGTCAGCGCATTTGGCTCCGAATTAAAGGTCGGAGCGGATGCGGGTGCGGCCTCCAGGACACTGTTCGGCGGCAGAGCTAAATCATGCCCATCATGACAGTGCGGCGCACTCGGCAGGGGCTCGAATCCGTCGAAGGTCAAGTCTCCGCGGGTATCGGCCGTGTAGTTTAAGCTTCCAAACCTGACCTGGTGGCCAGGGGCGTAACTTTCGATCTGCTCCAGATGGCCAAGCGAGTTGGCCCGTAGTGCGAAGCCGCCGAACACAAGGATCCATCCGGGGAGAAAAGTCTCACCCTGGACTGCATCACTATCGATGATCGTAGGAGCCATCAAGCCTAACAGCGACGACACAGAGGAACTCTCAATGAAAGCACCAATGTCGGTGTCAAAACCGGCGGATCTCGGGTAGGGGGTCCCGAACTGTGTGTCTAAGGCGGATGGTAACAGGAGGCAGGGGACACGATGTTTTACACAGGTTCGGGCCCTCTTGATGAAGGTAAAACCCTACGTCCTGCTTGATTTATTCTTGATGATATGGGTATTACAAGAGTTGATCTACCACGAGATCGGAGAGGCTAAACCCTAAAAGCTAGCCTATGGTATGATTGTCTGTTATTCTGTCCTACGGACTAAACCCTCCGGTTTATATAGACAGGGAGGGGGCTTGGGTTACACGAGGTCGGTTACAAAGGAGGAGATATACATATCCGTATTGCCTAGCTTGCCTTCCACGCCAAGTAGAGTCCCATCCGGACACGGGACGAAGTCTTCAATCTTGTATCCTCATAGTCCAACAGCCCGGCCAAAGGATATAGTCCGGCTGTCCGGAGACCCCCTAATCCAGGACTCCCTTAGTGGGCGAGGGAGATAAGATGCAGAATGCTACAAAATGAACCAATCCCTCTTCCCATAATACAAGAGTGCTTTGAACACTGGTGTACTGTACAAAACGTTCTTATATTATGGGACGGAGGGAGTAGCTGTTAATGTAAGTACAGTGATAGACCACGTTCAGTCCTTACAAGAGGACTGCAGAGCTAAACCTCTTCAAAAGCATTGGGTTGATTCTAAATTTATGTAAGAGTCCATACGGATCTTATAATGTCCACCAAATGGACGATTACGAGGCTAACATGTGCAGTGATGCTACATAATCAAACAGCTATGAAAGTAAGTATGGTCATACAGGGCAAGAGGTACTCACAAGAGCAATGCAGTGTGCAGTATAGTTGCGAGATTCTGTGGTCCCTTGAGAATGAATGTTCTTCTGCTAACAGTTTTCATACAATTGAGACATTAAGGCAAATGCAGAAATGTAGTTCAAATTGTGATGTGATATCATAGACAGTACCTTACGCTGTAGCCGAGACCAATGTGTAACAAGATTATTCCAGTCACCGTCGGATAAATATAGCACCGGAGACTTTACAGAAATTTTGTTCAGAGGCTTGCCATCGAAGTGCGCTTGCCTCAGGTAGGAACGGTACTTCATCAACGAGTGCTTGAAAAGCGCAACCAACCCTTGCTCGTCCTCACAATCCAGTTTGCGCCTCGCCTATTTAAAAGAATGAAATCTTGTGTCTTCTGTCAGCAGAAACATATGCAGTAATGACCATGAATAACATTAGTACATTACTTACGCGTAAGTTGTGGAGGAAGACTGGAAATTGTTCTGTGTCTGCGGTATAATCTTTCCATGAAGGAAAGATGCGCACAAAGTTCCTGACAACAACATAAGCTTCGTCTTCTAAACTGGGAAGAAATGGAACAGGGGTCCTATTTGCTGCAATTGGGGCTCTCTCTGGTTCGAAAAGGGATTTGGCAACTGGATTTGGTGTACTCTTTGCTGGAATGGGGGTTTTGCATCGTACAGCTGGTGCTATGTCAACTGGCATAATCATACTGTTTGCTGCAGTTGGGGTCTGCTGAGTTGGGGCATCAGAAATGACCAGTGTAGTAGGGCTAGAGTCTGCTAGAGTTGGGGTATTTTGTGGGTCAGGTGATATTGCAACTACACCTAATGGGCTATTTGATTTATCAGGTGCCACTACCTTTTCCAAATACTTTGCTCGTGCTCCTCCACGATCAGCAATCGCCCTCTTCCTTTTGAACGTCTGATACACAAGAACATCATTTGAATGGATAAATATGGTATGACGACAGATGGAATATGTACTGAAAATGGATAGGCAGGGCGTATTCACATACACGATGTGTAAACTAAGCTAATGGCAGTTCAACAAAGTAGAAGCAATGCAAAGCATCAATTGCAAGATATGTGCGAGCAATGTAACCTTGGAAAGTTAGAGCAAGTACCTTGATGGGTGAATAAGATAGGGCATCTTCCTCTGACTCCTCCACTAGGGAGCTACATTGACTTAGGTCTCCCTCTAGCTCAGAATCACTGTTAGGATCATATTCTGAGCATGAATCTGTAGGTGGAGAGTGTTTGCATTGCATTGCATCCAGACTTGATTTCAGTCCCTTAATGCCAAGTTTGACAGCCATGGCATTGTTTTGCTTTATTATTTTCATGCGCGCAAGCTCATAATCATTATGATGCTGTTCAGAATCTGAGATTCATGAAAACATAAGAAGTAGTCAGATTATCTATGGAATGCATTGCGGTTTCAACTCGGAGAGTGTCTCCCTATAAACCCATGCATATGCAAAGTTCACCTCCCCAACCGTGCTGACCAGACCACACACAGAGATACACACCCGAGCGGCGAACATGCATTTTCGAAACTAATTTAGGAACATTTAGCTGACCAATTAAACAACTCTGTTTTAATAATATCAGATTCGTATTTGAACAACTAAGCTTGTTTAGCTTGATGGGTGGAGCAGTGTTATTATGACATGAAGCATGTATTCTGATCGTATAGTGATCATAAAAGGGGGGAAATCTAAGCATATATTTTTTAGCAAAAGAGGGTTTCCCCTCTGATTTCTATTAAAGAAACAACCACGGAACCAACATGATCAATTAAACCCTAAGCATGATCAATTAAACCGTATTATGATTGTGCCATGGCAGATTTGAAGCTGCAAACAGGAGAAATTATATTTAGCATCCATTGTTTGCTTCGAACTAAGAACTAAATTCTAAGAGATGAAAAGAAAGTAGAGTAACCAAGTTAAGATCTATTTTCTAGTTGAGATCAAAACGTTGAGGAGATATGAAGTACCACCTCTCTTGCGGCGCCGTGTAGGCATCGGGGGTGCGATGGCTGTCGGTGGCGTTGAAGCAGATCTGCGACGGTAGATGGGTGCATCGGGGGATAAGTCCTGTTGCGGTGGAAGAGAAGGTCGTGTGAGCGGCCCCGGTAAAGAGGACGACGGCGCCGATGAAGCGAGAGGACGCGATGCAAGGCTATTGGTCCGTCGCCGTGGATGAGAAACATCCATCTCTAGCAGTGGACGACGCGGTCTTGGTAGGCGCTCCGGCATGGTGGAGGACGGTGGCGATGGATGTGGTGGAGGACGGCGGCGATGGATGGGGTGGCGGACGGAGGCTGGTGCGGGAATGCGGTGTTCTAGCACGGACGGTGTATGAATGGGAAAATGGAGGGAGAGGTATGGGGAACCATGTTTTTGGGACGCGCCTGTCTGAAATATGGGAAAGTTACGAACTTATCCCCCGTTTCAAATTTGGACGTCTCGACGGTTGGGGATAGGACAGTAATCTCGCATCTCCCAAATATTTGCCGGTAACTATTTCGGGCGAGGAGAGGGCGTTTTGCCGCCCACGGTTGGCGCCCACGGTGTATGAACGGGGCTGACAGGTAGGGCGGTTGTGTCATGTCTGATGGAAGTTACACATCTGCCCCTATTTAAAATATTAGCCTACATCTATTTCGGATGAGGAGAGGGTGTTTTGCCTCCCACCGTGTATGAATTGGAAATGGAGGGAGAAACAGAGGTCTTTCGGACGAGCTTGAATCAAATGAGTTTTGCCGCCCGTGTTTGATGCCCACCGTGTCGGAATGGGCTCAGAGGTGGTCGTGTCACATCTAATTGAAGTTACTAACCTACCCCTATTTAGAGCAGTGGAAATTGGGCCGATGGATTGTCCGTGTAATGGGTAGACAGTAATTTCCATCTCCCAAACACTTGGCTTTGGGCAGCCGATGTGGGAGTGGACATTTTGTTGTTTCTTTCGAATTTTGGGATAATAAGCATCCACGTTTACCCTGGCAACTAAATTCGAATCCATTTTGTATTCCTATATGAATCTTTATAAATCATTCTATGTGTTTTTATATATCTTCAAAAGGACGACAAAGATGTATTCCACTGTCATATATGAATAAGGTTTACAAATGTCGATACTCAAATTCAGAAACTAGAATCTAGTTTAAGGTGAATTCGAATATTTGGAACACTTCATGTCCAACTCAAATGTCACACTCAGCATAATGTGTACTCCCATTAAGATATGTACACAAGCGATGTATCAAGATTCAAATACCGAGTCAATCAACCAAGAATGTATGGAACTAACAGACATATAAACACTTATAGAGTATATGGATTAATAATATCAACTAACATACATAAGCCAGGCCGCTGTACTTTTTTTTGGCTACAACATCATCCTTTTTTTAGCCAGCATCTTGGCCCTTTCCGATGCGTTCCACTTATGGTCCATCTATACTACTATTGCTGAATGCACATTCAGCCCGATTGGCATATTGGTAGGTCTGGCACAATAATCCAAATGAAATGTCTCCGAGTCTTATCAATTAATACAGACTTGTGCTCAAATAAAATTACAAACAAAAAAATAAAAAACAATTATTACATGATCTCTAAAACAAATGGTTTGATTGATTACATGAACAGACAACACAAAGGTTATTCAACTATGGAAAGAACATTTCACCTATGATTTACCAAGTAGGAATTTAATTTCCTTTTTTCCTTCAGGACCTTAACAATCTGGTCAGTCTCAGCTTGCTTCGTTTTGAAATCCACCAAATATTTAATGGTTGTCTTGAGTACTGCTTGTGATTGTGCTGTTTGCTTCCTCAACATGTCAACTTCATCTCTAAGTGCAGAAGCATGATCTCTTTCTACCACTAGTTTAGCCTCTAGAGCATCAGCAGTTGGCAATTCATAATGCACGATTGGGCCGGTGCCACTGCTGTGGGATGATGCAACATCCATG
Organism: Triticum urartu; assembly: GCF_003073215.2. Lineage (NCBI taxonomy): Eukaryota > Viridiplantae > Streptophyta > Magnoliopsida > Poales > Poaceae > Triticum > Triticum urartu. Next base: position 302,275,156 of record NC_053026.1, read on the forward strand.
GGGACCTCTCTCTTTGATCTTGGGCTAACCTGTTTTTCCATTAAAGTTCCGATTGGATTCAGAAAAGTTGAAGTTAGCAAAACATCTCAACTGGGAGCTATAACAGCAAACCAGTTAAACAAACAAGGAATTAAAGAGTTTCAATTGGATGCTGAAAAGTAGTTACTAACATCATTGTAACCCGCTGTTGCAGCAGCAAAGCAATTAAACAAACAAGTAGATATTTAAGTTAAGGCAAATAGGTAATTCTTAACAGTAAGTATCAAACACATAGATAGGCGCAGTCTACAATATGATTAACAGGCTATGCCATTATGTAATCAATAGCAAACTAAATTAAGCCAAGCAACGTAATTGAACAATTTTGCAATAAGTGGCTAACTAAAATTCCGAGAAGCAGGTAACTGAACTTACGCTAGTTCTTTGTACAGGCACACTGCAACTTCTTTTTCGCTTACAAGGTTGTACGAAGGAGTCCATGGCATCAATTGCTTGGATACGCAGTCCTAATACTTCTTTCTTCCCACACTGCATGGGTAAGTCGAATGGTTAATCTGGTAAGATGGTGCATCCTTGATATGTTATATGAGGACGTGTCGTCAGACTAGTTGTAGCCAAACACATCACACTGGCTTTTACTGTATATTTCATGCGATTACTTTTGGCATATCGAGATCTAAGCAATCTACAATAGGATGAAAAGACTGGCATCCTTCACATTATTGGCGAACTCAGTTCATAGAAACAAGCAATTCAACCATTTTGTGGGTAAATCAAAAGCGCCACTGGAATATTTTTCACTATCCAATCATACACGCAAAAAGGGGCGATGCCACCATAGGGGCTGGTATGGGCGGCCGCCTTAGGTGGTTGGAAAGTGTGCACCTAGTTTGAGTCGTCCAGGTTGGCCCACGCTAGTTTTGTTCGTCCCAACGCATGAGCAGGCAATGTAAAAAATGAAGAAAAATGTTTCAATTTGGATGGGCCAATAACATAAGTGCAAGGCAGGCCCTATAGCAGTCTCGCGGCCCAAACGAGCGCCTCCCATATCGATCGACAGCAGGAAAAATCCCAATTCATTCACTCCAGCCTCCAGTCTGGTTCGCTCCTAACCTAGCCGCCGCTGGACAGACCGACACAACACTTCCTCGCGCCCTCGTTGGAGGGCGGTCGCCGGGCTTCAAGCGAATGGAAGGACAAGAAGATGAAGATCCAACCCTGGGTGTAGCCTGCGTGGGAGGCAGCGGCGGCAGCACGAGCATGGCATCAAGCTTGCATAAACGGACAGTCGCAGCTTGCAAGAGTAGCATGCGCAACGAGCAGGTACATCACATCCCTGATTATATCTAATTCAACTCTTCAATTTCTGGCCAATAGTTAAACCTGATGGTGTTGTAAAACTGCTTGTATGTAGGGAATCTATGAGAAAATGAAACCAATTTCTACTTATTTTATAACTCCCCCAATCAATACTGAACTGACTGAATCTGATGTATCTAATCAAGTTTCCGGTGCAAACATACAAGCTCATGTTGTTCTTGAGCCTGAAGTATCTAATGAACAAACTGCTAATGAAGGATTTGATGCAAACATTTTACATGCTCCTAGTGATGAACATATAGTGTCTAATGAGGGATCTAATGCAAGCATTTTGCAAGCTCATTGAAGGATTTAGTGTCTAATGATGATCTACTATGTTGAGAGAGACAAAGATTTGCAGGCATTGATGACAAGCAAATTATAGTGCATTTTCATAGCTTGAGGAAACGTCGAGGCCATCTACCAGAAAGTCCCCGTATCATGACAACATAGCATAAATACTTTTCTAATCTGTTGTTTGAAACTATTAGCATACTTGTGCAGGATAGATATATTGATATGCAGTTTGCGCACTGGTTATACGTGCAATTACACTTCAATATTTTCAGCCAGAGAACGAATAATTCAAGCAGGTACAGACCATGTTTGTAGTCCTTGTACACCATGTTGCATTTTGTGTTTTTTGGTGCTTGCATCATTTAGTGTTTATAATCTGAACTACTTTGGATCATTAGCTAGTTTTCAAAGTGCATGTAGCTTCACATTTCTCAAGTTATGTTGATTTCCGGAGTGCAAGTGCCTTCGTATTTTTTAAGTTAAATGTTCACCCCTGGTAACTTGAATTCGTGGATCAGCCACTGCACACAAATCATACACGAATGCCAGTACGAATTAAATGAAATGCAGGGACTTACGCTAGCTCGTTGTACAGGCTCACTGCAGCTCTGCTTGCGCTTGGGATGTTCCATGTACAAGTCCATGTTACCACTTGCTTGGATGTGCGGGCCTTGTGCTCCTTGCATCCCCCTCTACATTTTTGACACGGCGAATGGTTGATCAAATAAGAGGAATCGACCTTGATGTTTTATCGGAGGACAAATACTTACAAGGTTATACGGGTGTGCATGATGTGTACCAGATCCCGTAGCACCGTCATGCTTCGCTAAAATATGGATTTGCTTGTTTCAGATGATATCTCCAGAAGAAATAAGAGTTAAGGTCAGAGTTTCATAGGCGTGTAAGCTAAGAGAGCAGTGAAAGGATATCCAAACATTGTCGGAACAGTGCACAAGGGAGTGATGTGTGGATACCTAGTTCGGGCCGGCGTTTGGGCATGCTCGCCTAGCTAGAGTGCGGGTCGCTTCAGAGCCGTTGAGGGTGATGCGCTGGCGTTGGCTGGCCGCGCACGGATGCAGATCTTGAGTGGCAGCGAAGCGCTATGATGCGGTGGATGAGACCGTTGGTGAAGCCCCAACGGCCTCGGGGGGCAGAGGTGCGACGATGTGCTCGGTGAAGTAGCCCCGGTGAGCTGGGAGACGGCGTCGGTGAAGCGCACCTGATGCGGTGGAACTCGGTGTCTGTGAGGCACGTCGGTTGCGGTGGCCGACGTTGTCGGTGGACCACCCGGTGCGGTGGACGAGGGCGTAGATGAGGTAGCTCCGGTGCGGTGGTGAAGCGCGACCGTCGTCTTCGTCATCGTCGTCCGGCACAGAGGTGGGGACCGGTGGGGAAAGAGACGAGACGAGGGGTGATTCGAGGGTTGGCGGCGAATTAGGGATTTGAGCAATATGGGCGCGGAAGGGGACGGTGGAGAAGAGAGATTTTGCAGGGCTGGAATTGGGGCCGCCAGATATTTCAATCTGAAACATGGATGCGCAAACTTATATTGTCGTCATCCTTTTTGGGGGGGAGGGGGGTGGGTGGCTGGGTGCTACGTGTCCGTCCGACACACGTGACCACCCCGACAAGACTATGCTTCGGTGCCTTAAGGCACCTGCCTTTGTGTCAATGACATATGGGCCCAACAGGTGGCTGGCCCACATGTCAGTGACCCAAAGGCAGTTGCCTTTAAGGCACCGAAGCAGCGTCCACCCCGACACGACCCTGGTTTGCCTGGTGCGCTTACATTTGAGAATGCAAACGAATCTTCTTTCATTTGCAAACGAAACTGTATGTATTACCATGCCCGTGTTTTCCTTGCATTAATTAGTCATTCGAAACGAGATACTCCATCCGTTCACTTTTGTAAGTCGTTTCAGACAACTTAAAAGAACTATTTTGCACATTGTCTGAAATGTCTTCAAGGTCTTATAAAAGTGAACAGAGGGAGTACTATAAATTAATTAATGAGGAGTTATTTGAAAGAAAATCGAAACGGTACCCACGCTAATGTGGATTAGAGTGTGTGTCACATAATTAGTTATTTGAATTAGAGTGTGTGTCACGTAGTTAGTTATTTGAATTAGACTGTGTGTCACATAGCGATCTCCAATTCTAACGTGGATTTCGCATTTCATTGTATCCACGCTACTTTTTTAATACAAATTCATATGTATATGATGAACACCATGGTAGTGAGAAAACTTTTGGATGGATTCAAACATATGACCTACAAAATAGCACAACAAACTGAGTTAATGTCAACTTTTCGAAACTTAGTATGGCACGAATTCGAAATAATTACCCGTATGCCTGGTCCTCGGTTCAAATCTTACAATGTACACCGAATTGAAACATCGATATTAAGTCTCGTACTATGTACATTCAAATGTTGTTTTTATCCCCCCCGCCCCCCTGCACAAACCCTACATACTTCTTGTATCGGTCAATCTTCCTCTCCTAACCACCTTAGGAAGCTATCGGTTTCCAACACACGTTCATTTTTTCTCCCCATGTTTCGATCTCTTAGTCTCTCAACTACACAACCCCTTTTTCCACTCTGTTACCAAATGTATTTACCTCACACACCCGCCATTGCACCCCATGCCGAGCTCTCTCTCTCCCCCCCCTCTCCCCCTCACCCTCTCGCGCTAAATACATGCATTGCCTATCTAGCCCCCCAACCTCTCGTGCATGCGCACGCGCGCACGTTGTATATCTAGGTCACTCCCTCGAGACTGTCTCACTCTTTCTTCCACACGGCGGGCCACACTTGCTCAATCTCGCTCTCTTTATCTGAGTCTCGTTTAACCTCATTTTCTTTCACACACAAATGATATATCTCCCTATTCGGGCCTCGATCAACACACTCTATACTCTCTCACGCAGATTGTCTATCTAGGTCATTCCATCCAAGCCGCCACCACTCTTTCGACCTCATGGTGGGCCACGCTCACTCAATCTCTCTCTCTCTCTCCGTATGTCTCGATTGACCTCGCTCTTTCTCGGACAAAAACGATATATCACCATGTTGAGCCCAATTCGACCTATTCACATTGTATACTCTCTCACGCACATCGTCTATCTAGGTCACTGTCTCCAACCCGTCTCACTCTTTCGATCGCACGGCGACCCTATGTGATCGGTTGACCTTGCTTCCTCTCATGCACAAAATATATCTACACGTCTGTGACTGGATCATCTCTCAAGCTCTATCTTACAGCCCTCACCCTTGCCAAAAAGCTCAATCGGACAATATCTCTCCAGAGCATATATATTTGTTCAATGAATGCCGGACCACACGCACTCTGTCTCCCTATCTATATGTCTCTCGATTGACCTCGCTTTCTCACACCGTATCTTCCACACATTGAAGCTACTACCTCTCCATCCCTCGCAAAACCGGAGCTATTTACATTGCGAGGGGCACTCCAACCTTGGATTAATTTGTGTAGGCATTTATTCCGATCGGTTTAGATTATATTTTCATAGCATTCGGCCCACAACTACTCCAATCACCGTAGCGGGTAATTAAGCTACGGGGAGCACCTAATATGAGCACCGGGGAGCCGTTGGATCGAAGATGCAGCGGCACACACGAGCCCTGAATGTTTTATTTGCAAAAAAACCTTTGGAGAGTTTGGAAATTGCGCATAATTACAAAGACTACTCCCAAGCCATTGGATCTCACTTCCAACTGTGTAAAAACTCGTATCACCATAGTATCTAAGTTGTGGGGTGGATGTGATATTCTATGTTGCTGTCATTTTTGTTCGTAAACTTGCAAAAAATGTGTAACTCGTGTCGTTACTTGTCTAACCGCGCAAAGTGTTTGTTCAAAAAAACCATCCTACACTGAAATATCGGAACAACACACGGGGGTCCCACTTGTCATTAATCAAATTTGGACCTAAAACTAACAAATCTGAAAGACGAGATTCGAACTGGCAACCTGGACTACAAAGCGTAAGTCGATAGCCTGAAAAAATGAACGGTTGTTGGCTTTGTCCCATAACTTGATTTTATACAGTACTTCCGTTGAGTAGAGTAGAGGGAGTGCCTCGTCAACACATGCATGACCGTTATCTCACTTACTGGTGGGTCCCAGGTCTGCGATCTCAATCTCTCTTCTCTCCATCGTCTAACCTTTGCACGGGCACACACGAAGAGCGGCGCTAGCTTGCCGTGGTGTTATTACAACTAAAAAAACTTGGAAAATAGAAGAATCACCTAGAACAAGAGATGTTGTGGCTGGTCGAGACGGAGCTAACCACATCTATCCTCCGTGCCACATTTGCATGATGAAGCTGTGTGGCTAGTGGGGTGTTTTCAACCGACTGGCTGGGTCCCGAGGTCGAACCATAGGTACTCTACTACGTCTGATACAGTATATTTTTACACGCACATTTTTCCTCCGTGCTAAGATGTGGCGCACCCTACCGCGCGGTTTCGGGGTCCTCCCGGGTGGTGCATGCATATATTCTTCCTGACGTGGGATGCCCTACCGCGTGTTTTCTGGGTCCTCCTCGGTCGTAGCGCCGAAGCAAGTAAATGAGTCGTCAAATCACGAAAGACCACCTTTCTCGCCGAGTACATCAGTGAAGCACGGTGGCTAGCTAGTTGGGCTAGTTCGACCGATTAGCTAGGTCGCCGCCACATTTGTTTTTTCACCCCTTTTTTATCTACTTGCCGGCGGGTAAATTTAAATATCCACCGCGGCGTTGCTCTGGTGTTTGGGTGTGGCGAGATTTTTAATTTTTTGATTGACGGGAGCAGGCGCGGCAGCAATTAGTCACGATGACTCCGCCGGTACCCACTGCTCCCTGATGTGAGAAGTCGTCGACTGGTGTTTTACCGTGGTGAAAACCAAAAGATTCCCCGCTCCCTCCGCCTTCCCATAGATTGCACTGCCTTTCAGCCGTTTCGCCCCCTTTGCTTCCTCTCCCCATTGCTTCTACCTGGTGCCATGGCGGCACAGTAGATCACAGAGTCCGAGGTGAGGCTCCTGACACAGGAGCTCCATGCCAAGGATGCAGAGCTCGGGGCCAAGGACGTGGAGCTCCGTGAGCTCAAGGAGGAGAGGAGTGACATGCTCCTCCATTATGTGCGGGAGTTCACGGAGTTTCAAAAGCGGCAGGCGTCCACCACAAAGATGCTCGAGGCGTCAGCGGCGTTGCTGCAAAAAGCGGGAGATACGATAGGCCGTCAGGGGAGCCGGCTGGAGCGCGAGCGGGCCGATCGTGATAAGGTCCAAGATCGCCTCAGCCACTTGGTGAACCAAGTTGCCACGCACGTGTTGCGGTTGCGCGATGCCTACCGTCGTGCCAGTGCGACGATGTCGGCCGTCGGGCTAAACCCTCTGCATGGGCATGTCCATGTCTCGGTGCAACATGACCGTTGGATCAAACTCAGACGGTGCAGATCAGTCACTATAGCACAAAGCGTGTGGGTGTGTTTGGTTGCATTCTCATCTCAATATAGTTGTTTCCTCTTCGTGTATTTTTGTCAACCTACTAGTGTGGACTCATGCACCCTTCATGCACTCTGCCAAACACCCAAAAGTGGGTCGAGAAGGGAACTTTTGCTCCCATCCCGTGCACCCTTCATACACCCTGCCTAACACTATTCGTGCTTCATGTGGTTCATGTTTCGTGGAGTACTGTAGCACCGTACTCTCCGTGCGCTGTGGACCTAGTTCTGTTAACATTGATCTCACCGTCCATTCTCGATCGGACAGTCGAAAAAGCGGTACTATGTTACATATAGGAGTAGTTGACATACGCACAACATCATTTGTTATCGTCATATCTTACTACACTAGCAACAAGATTGTGTAGTACTGACGTATGAACCACTGCACATGCCTAGTAGTAGGAGCACTATGTATGTTCAAGTGGTTGCCGTGTTTCGCACTCCTCCGTCGTAAGAGTGGAAACGCTTGCCGTAATCATTTTTTCTTCTGAAAAACAGTGGACACACTCTACCGTGCGGATCCTCCTCCAGCCATGCACTAAAGTACTTACTTTCGCCGACGTGTGGGACAGCCAGCATCGGGGTCCACCAGCCATGCACTAAATTACTCCGTAGTAGAGTGATGGTAGACTACCCCGATCGAAGCGCTGCAGTAATGCCCAATGAGCTGTCAAATCACAAAAACCCCTCCTTTCCAGCAGTAAGTTGGACGGACGAAGCAACCATCATTTCACTCTTCTCTCTCAGCTTCGTCTCTACCCAACCCTCGCTTCTGCCTCATCTTTTTCCTCATTTCTTCAAGAAAACCCCAACCTGCTTCTGCCATTGGTCTTCTCTCCCAAAGAAGGAAAGGTGAGCGCATCAATGGTGTTGATTCTGGCCAAGGCCCGGTCTTGCAACCCCGAGACTGATCCTATAACTCCCTCTCTTTTCTTCTTTTGGGTTTGTGATTATGGTTTCTTTTCTTTTATTTCTATTTGATAGTTTCTTGATGGACGCTGGAGCACCGGCCGAAGTGATGTCTATGGCTCTGGCCAAAACCGTCGAGGCTCATGGTACGAAGAAGCGCAAGCACCCCGCCGAGACTACCACAGGCAAGCTCAAAGCCATCGCCCTGTCCAAGCCCCCCTCTCCGGGATCCCTCATTAAGCAATTACAGGTAGTATCTCTTCTTGACGATCTTTTTCTCGATCTTGATCGTGTTTTTTCATCTAACACGCAGTACTAGTACTAGTAGTACAACTTTCTGGGTGATCTTGCATGTGATTTTTGTGTGCCCAATGACGGTTCTAAATTCCTCTTTTGACCAAAACATGCGAGAGGTTGACACTGATTTCTTATATATTACTTTCAACTACTCCCTCTGTCCCAAATTTCTTGTCTTAGATTTGTCTAGATACGGATGTATCTAATACTAAAATGTGACTTGATACATCCGTATCTAGACAAATCTAAGACAAGAATTTTGGGACGGAGGGAGTACTTTATGAACATCAATGCTACCTTTTAAGAGGGTATATTTGCCTCAGTAACTTGTGTTATGGATATTCCATGTAATCCCTCTGCTCTCATGCCTTTGAAGACATGTTCTAGTGTCTTTGTTCACTCATTTTTGTGCGTATATGTAGTCATATATGGAGTATAATATCGAAAATCATCTTATATTTCTGAACGAAGGTAGTAATAAAATATGGTTTCTGTTTGAATTAGAACCAGGTCTGCGGTGGAGATGAAGTTCTCAAAGACATGCCGTGTGAACTGGAAGACCTGATGATGAGTTCTACTGCTGAACTATCCAGCTGCTGTGTCCTTGTCGCCACGTGTCCTGAACTAGTGTTTTCCTGTAGCATTGTTGTCACGCGTGTTCTCGAGGCTGTACTTGACCACAACAATTTCCTGGTTGTGCCTTCGATTACGAAGGGTGTGGTTCTTGTAAAGCTTCCCAATAGATCTGATGCGGCCTGTCTTCATCATCATGTTTATGAGTGGAAAGACCACTCTGTTAGGTTCTCCAAGGTTGTCAAGATGGTGATGGTGCATGTAGACATCTCACACGAAGTCCATGGCCTAGTCAGTTATGCGGGGTTCATCCCGTAGGTCGGTGGCAAAAAATAGTCTGCAGAGTTTAGTTAGTGCAACTTTTCTTGTATGTAGTAAGTACTATTGTTCAGTACTTGATTTGTGTTTGTGAACCCTGTATTGTTTATTAGTACTGCCGCTTTTGGTGTGTGGTCAGTCCTGAGAACGGTCTATGTTAATGTATGTCCACTCAATTCAGTCTGTATATTTTGAAGTATCCATATCATATTTTTTGTGAGGATGGTCTATCAATTATGGTTGCACTCCAATATCTGTATGCATTGCTGGGTTTATCGCACCCACCAGGATTTCCAACCCCATGGATGTTCGGTCCATACGATTTGTCACGACCTTTGGACTGTCCTACTTGTGGGAGTAGGTGGGGCCCCTGCATGCCACGCGTAGTTGAATGATCAATCTTCTGTTTAGTACTTCAACATAGTGATTTCCTGGTAAGGATTCACTCGTGTCACATCAAGTAAATATTATTGATTTACTGTCTAAATCTTATTGATTTAATGTCATGTTTTCTTTCTTTTCCTGCAATTTTACGATGCAGGTTTTGCCATGTGACATTCATCACAGAATAAACCGTTTGGTTTGCTCTACGATGGCTATTTTTGCAGATTTCACTTCTTATGTCGTGTCAGTAACGAAGGCACTGTCCATCACTTATATTACTGGAAAAAATTGGATCAGTCTGTTGTCTGAGTACAAGCTGAATCCCTATGATGAACTGTAGTTTGGTTTAACAAAAACGCCACAATTAGTCCTTCTCGCGTTTAAAATAAATGAAGAAAAAGACTGGATCACGGTCACGGATCCTAGTCAAGTTAGAAAGCTGATCATAGCAGACCGTACACGATCGCCGCTGTCTCGCACAGATCGAGCACCGACAGTTGCTCTAGCACTGACAGCGGCAGCAGCTCAGTCTGATCCAGCTGAGGATTGGGCACTGACCGCGTCAGCGGATCAGTCTGATCTACCGGAGGATCGGGCATCGACACCGGCACCTGCTCTGACACCGACACCAGCTCTACAAGGACCACCATCTCCGCCAGCAGCAGCGGCTTCGACACCTCCACCAACACTTGCACTTGCATCTGCTCCGGCCCGTGCAGTTGCACCGGCAACAGACTAGGCTGCAGTTCGCACTTCATATACCAAAGTCCTTACAAAAACCGACATGTCCACCTTTTTGGTAAGCATTGGCCACCCAAGTGCTTCGTTCTTTTTTCTTTCCATGTTGTTTCACATGATTCACTGTGTTGATCTAACTGTTTGGGTATGTATTCTTGTTTGCAAACAGAGAATTCCTAGAGCAACGAGGGAGTCGTTCAACAATCCGGGCGACCGCGGCCAAGTTTCTCTTACCATGCGCAGCCTTGGTGTGAATGAACCTGCTCAATATATCGTAAGTACAAAGGATGGTCGCATGATGATTGATGCTAAAGGATGGTCAAGGTTAAAATCGAAATCATATCTTGCGGTAGGGGATGATGTCAAAATCGAACTTTCTCGGCAAGGAGAGCTGGTCCAAATCAACTTTGAAATTCTTCAGTAGCAGCACGCAACTGCCTAACTGATCTATCCTCCGAGAGATTTTGATGTAATAATCTGGCATGGTGAAACAAGTGTCCTGTGTGTATAAGTAGTACGATAGTATTATTTATCACATGGTATATCATTGATAGAATTGCAACTCTAATTGCTGGTTAGGAACTGTTGTTCGATTTCATTCCAACACCTGCCGTGCTTTATTCAATTTTGTGTATTCGCCTTGCGACAGCATCTAAAACCAGCGCCGTACCGATCGCTTGCAATATGAAAAGCGCTGAGGTGGAACACATGTGCCCCCAAACATGCAGGGTCGGCCTGCGGCCCAAAGTCTAGAACCTGGTTTCGAGAAGCACTAGCTCAGTGCAGAAGTGGCGTCCTCCTCCTGCTGTGGGTTGGGCGAAGATGAATGTTGATGCTACGTTATCTCGCAATGGTGAAAGGGGAGCCCTGGCAGTTGTGAGCCGGGATCATATAGGCTTCTTCCTTGGAGCATCGGCACTAGTGTGCGAAAGTGTTACTGATCCAGAGTTCCTAGAGGCAATGGCATGTTGTGAGGGGCTATCTCTGGCTCTTGACTTAAACCTGCAACAAGTTGATATTAGCACCGATTGTTCAGCAACATTCAAGCATATTCGAGAGGCATACTTGGGGCCCAGCAAAGTTATTATGGACGAGATCAAGATGAAGAAGAATATGTTCCAAACCATGGAGATCATACATGAAAAACGCGAGTGTAATGTTAAAGCGCATGTGCTCGCAAAAGCTGCTACTTCTTTGCCCTGTGGACGCCATCTTTGGCTCACAGGAACCCCCGAAATTATTTGTATACCTATGAATGTTAATCTTCAATAAAGCAGCTTTTATCCCTCAAAAAAAATCTGAGTATTATATTCTCAGCTGAACCCCCATAATGCTCGTGCGTTGTAGAAGGAGTATTTTTCTAGGCAAGGTGAGCCTGTGATATAAAAGATTTGTATATTTCTTTACAGAGGGATTATCTCTCTGTCAAAAAATATATTTATGTGTAACTAGTTACTCCTGTCTTTCTACTTCCTTTCGCTGATATGTGGGGCAACCGGCAACGGGGTCCACGTGCCATATGCACAAATTAGAGTGCACAACTTCACGGTAGACACACCCCGGTCGTAGCGCCGCAGTAATGCCCAATGAGCCATAAAATCACAACCCCCCCCCTTCCAGCTTTAGCAGTAAGCTGGATGGACGAAGCGGCAATATTTCACTAGGCCTGAATCCCTTTCTCCCTCGTCTGCTTGTTCAGAGAAAACCCCCTCTCGGCGATTGCATAGGGTTTTCTCATGGAGAACCAGGTACGAATTCTTCACCCATCCCCGATAAACACAAGTCCCTTGGTCGCAGGTAATCCTAGGATGGCAGCCGCCGCCGTTGATGCATTTTTCTTCCTACTGAATCTAGTGTGTTTCATTTACAGTGCCCAAAGTGCGAGTACCCTACAGGTTTCTGCAGCCTCGGCGAGACGCCACACTTGTTCCTTCTCATCCTAACACAACATTTTGAAACGTGCACAGTATGTTCCTAGAATCCTATTTTCTATTCGGGAGGGTGGGGTTTTTTTGAACATGCTGTGTTCTCATATTATTTTTCCTGCAGTGTATTATTTGCTCTGCCAGAACACATGTACTCAAGATGCTCGGCCTTGCCATAATTGAATACACTAGTTTAATGGTCACAGTGAAGACAAGCCATGGATATAAGTTCCGAGTTGGGTTCATGAACCAAGAAGATCGCTGCTTTTTTATGGCCGAACTTGGATAAACTTTCTCAAGTGTTACGGACTGAAAGTTGGCGCACGAATGTTGATGGAAATAGCAGAACCTGGTCTCATCTTCGCTGTGATCTTCCACCCCGACGTCGTTCCAATTGTTCATCCATGTTAGTTTTGTATCTGGTTCTTGCTTGTTGCCTCGATTACTTCTTAATCCACCTATTCTGTCTAACTAATCACAATTCAACTTTAGAAGTAGCAACGAATCTCTCACGAAGATGCTACTTCTAACTAATATTTTCTTATAATTGGTGGCACATGTAGGTTTTTTCAGAGTAAAGCAGTCTGCTCGTTTGTTACTCTGTAATAACTCGGCTGTTACTAATGGCACTGAAGTTGACTGGATCGACATCCACAAGTTCCTACACTTTATTGATCATCTTGAGGTCCTTGTGGGGCGTTTCAATGGTGGAAGGCCACGTGGGATATGTGTTCCACTGCTGCACTCGTTGAACAGGTCCAACTGTGTCGAGAAACTTATGGTACGAGCTGTTTTCTGTTATATATGTTGTTCATAAACTATTGCTTATACACAGTTTTACAGATGTGATCTTCTTGAAACAGGAACTGTCGAGTTCTATTGTTCCTATACAGATGCCTGACCATGGTCGGGTCAGACTTGCGCTTGGTCATAACATGATGTTTATGTCGACCTACTCAATTCCCCTTGGAGGTGAAAAGATACTTATTCATGGGTGGTCTCAAATAATGAAGGCCCATCCATCTTGGAGAATAGGACAGAACATTATGTTCATGCTTTTCCATGGCTCTAAAGCGAATATCCTGTTTATTGACCACGTTGCGAGATGAAGCCGCTTTCAGAAGGTTATGGATGCACGGGGTGGCGCCTGGGCCTTGTCCCGAGGCTTGGCGGCCTCACCCTTGGTTAACTATAGGCGAAGTAGCACTGTTCGAGGCGTGCTTTGTACGATTGAACCTGTATAAGTACTCATACTGCTTTCAGCTTTGGTTGTTAAGTGCCCCTGCTGGTTTTAGTTAAGGTTGGTAAGTACTACAGTTTGTCATGTTTCTTTAGTCCTGTCTTCCTCCAGCCGCCAAAACCGAACCAGCGCCAGCGGGGCCGCCTGCTTCCGCCTCCCACGGCTGGCTGCGCCTCAGCGCACGCATCGTCGCCCCACTGTCTCCTAAATCTTTAGCGCCGACGTCCTCCGCACGCTTTGGTGCGCTCGCCGCGGCGCCGCCCTCTCACGTTGTCAACATGGTCAACAAACAACAGGAATCGGCAGAAGTACATGGAGAGGATGACAGTAGGGGCCCACCACGTCAGCGTATGGAAAAATAAAATGCTTCCTCCTAGTGTTTTCCTAACATATGGGACCCACGACATTGGGAGCGTATATAGTTAATAGACAAGAGAACAACACAAGATTGTCTGACACCTGGGACGTAGCTACTCGAGCAGTATTTTTTTTTGTTTGGTATTGTTGAGACGGAGCAAGGTTTGAACTGGGTTGTGGCCCGTCTAGCCTAGGCTTATATTTTATGTTCACCATGTGACCAGCCCAACAATTTTTTTTGTGAAAATGAGCCTAGTTTATTTTTTTTGAAGAATACCCAATGCAGGCCTACTTATTTTTCTACGCCCTGATGGGTCGCAACTCTTTCAAGACGCCTGCAAATCTTGAAAGTAATATGAAATGGGTTGTAAATATAAAAACAGATGACAAATTGGCAATTACTTTATAATTTCTGAATTTTATTACATTTTTAGATTCCTATTTCACTGGGCATTAACCTAATTTAAATATATCTTCAAAGTACTTTAAATCTGGAAGGACATTTCGGTATTAAAAATAGTTTGGAACCCACAGAAATATGCGAAATTGGCCCTGGCCAACCAAAAAAACGATTGCAATAAATTGCATAAGAAGTTGCCATGAGCTATATATAAATTATTAAAAAAAGAGGGACTGGTCTGACTTGTGGGCCTGTTTAGTTGACGCGTATGCAAGATTTTTTAGTTATTATATACGTCAACAAACAATTCTCGCAGACGTAACCGTTGGATGTCAATCCAACGGCCGTCGTGTTTCTTCAATCTATGATCTTCTTGCTCCAGGCGCCAAAGAAGCGCCGGCGGGACCGCCTACTCACGCCTCCCGTGGTCGGCTGTGCTGCCGCGCAGGCCCCAGCGCCCCCTACTACTCCCACTGCTGGCCAGGGCATCCCTCTACTCACCCACACCCCCTGTTATTCTGCGGCGGCGACAGCCTCACACCGCAGCCGAACCGGTGAACGCTCGTACTCATCTCCGCGTGGGCATCCACTGCCGTGTCTTCCCCGGCTCCGCGTCGTCCCCTTCCTATGCCTCGCCATCGTCCACCGCCATGGTGCTCTCGGCGCAGCATGGTCAATGTGGTCAACGACCGACTTCCATCGGAAGAGTACTGTACGTGGAGAGGCTGACAGCTGGGTCCACGGCAGCCGCAAGGAAGTGCCTCCTTATTACGCGCAAAATAATTATTCCTCCACCTGACAGCGGGGACCCACCGGACGGGCCACCAGTATTTTGCGAAAAAATTGTTTCCCCTGACTGCTGGGACCCACCGGACGGGCCATCATATTTCACGAAAAAAAGTTCCCCCCGCTGTCAGCTCGGACCCACCGGAAGTGCCTCCTTATTACGCACAAGAAAATGAATACTCCCCCGGCTAGCTGGGACTTGTGGGCCTACTAAGTTGACGGGGACGAAGGGCTTTGTCAACTTAGTCAATATGAATGATTCTAGCTCCAGTGACCGTACGATGTCCATCCAACGGCCGTAGTGCTTCTTCAACCTCTGGTCTTCTTGCTCCAGCCGCCCAAAGCAGCGCCGGTCGTGCTGCATGCTCCTGCCTCCCGTGGCTGGCTGTGCTGCGGCGGAGGCCTCACCGCCCCCTACTATTCCCACCGCTGGCCAGGCCCTTCGGCGATGGCAGCCTCACACTGCAGCCGAACCAGTGAACCCTCGTACTCCTCTCCGCGCGGGCTTCCACTGCCGCGTCATCCCCGGCTCCGCGTCGTCCCCTTCCTAGGCCTCGCCGTCGTCCACCGCCGTGGTGCTCTCGGCGCGGCGTGGTCCATGTGGTCAATGATACGTCTCCGTCGTATCTACTTTTCCAAACACTTTTGCCCTTGTTTTGGACTCTAACTTGTATGATTTGAATGGAACTAACCCGGACTGACGCTGTTTTCAGCAGAATTGCCATGGTGTTGTTTTATGTGCAGAAAACAAATATTCTCGGAATGACCTGAAACTCCACGGAACATCTTAGAAAAAACAATAAAAAATCCTCACCAAAGATGAAGACCAGGGGGCCCACACCCTTCTCACGAGGGTGGGGGGAGCCCCCCCTAGGGCGCGCCCCCTACCTCGTGGCCCCCCTGGATGCCCTCCGACGCCAACTCCAACTCTATATATTTGCTTTCGGAGAGAAAAAAATCAGAGAGAAGAAATCATCGCGTTTTACGATACGGAGCCGCCGCCAAGCCCTAAAACCTCTCGGGAGGGCTGATCTGGAGTCCGTTCGGGGCTCCGGAGAGGGGGATTCGTCGCCGTCGTCATCATCAACCATCCTCCATCACCAATTTCATGATGCTCACCGCCGTGCGTGAGTAATTCCATCGTAGGCTTGCTGGACGGTGATGGGTTGGATGAGATTTATCATGTAATCGAGTTAGTTTTGTTAGGGTTTGATCCCTAGTATCCATTATGTTCTGAGATTGATGTTGCTATGACTTTGCTATGCTTAATGCTTGTCACTAGGGCCCGAGTGCCATGATTTCAGATCTGAACCTATTATGTTTTCATGAATATATGTGAGTTCTTGATCCGATCTTCCAAGTCTATAGTCACCTACTATGTGTTATGATCCGGCAACCCCGAAGTGACAATAATCGGGACCACTCCCGGTGATGACCATAGTTTGAGGAGTTCAAGTATTCACTATGTGCTAATGCTTTGTTCCGGTTCTCTATTAAAAGGAGGCCTTAATATCCCTTAGTTTCCAATAGGACCCCGCTTCCATGGGAGGGTAGGACAAAAGATGTCATGCAAGTTCTTTTCCATAAGCATGTATGACTATATACGGAATACATGCCTACAATACATTGATGACTTGGAGCTAGTTCTATGTCACCCTATGTTATGACTGTTACATGATGAATCGCATCCGGCATAATTATCCATCACTGATCCGGTGCCTACGAGTTTTCCATATACTGGTTTACACTTATTTACCTTCCCGCTGCTACTGTTACAATCACTACAAAATACCAAAAACATTACTTTTGCTGTCTATACTTTTGTTGCCGCTACCACCACTATCATATTACTGTGCTACTAAACACTTTGCTGCAGATACTAAGTTTCCAGGTGTGGTTGAATTGACAACTCAGCTGCTAATACTTGAGAATATTGTATGGCTCCCCTTGTGTTGAATCAATAAATTTGGGTTGAATACTCTACCCTCGAAGGCTGTTAAGATTCCTATACTTGTGGGTTATCAAGACTAATTTCTGGAGCCGTTGCCGGGGAGCATAGCTCTATTCTTTGAGTCACTTGGGATTTATATCTACTGGACACTATGAAGAACTTGAGAGATCCAAAAACCAAGATCTATCCCTCAACTACGAGGGGAGGTAAGGAACTGCCATCTAGCTCTGCACTTGATTCACCTTCTGTTATGAGTAAGTTAGCGACACCTACACCTGCTTCTGCTATTCGTTCTGATATGTCGCATGTTATTGATGATGCCACTTCTGCTATGCATGATACTTATGATGAAACTACTTCTATGCCTGATACTACTGTGCCCCTTAGTGAATTTCTTGATGAAAAAATTGCTAGGGCTAGAGAAAAAGAAATTATTGAATCTGAATACGATGATGATAGTGATGATGAAAATATGCCTGTTATTCCTGAGGGCTATCTTTTTGATATGGAATCTTCTGCCGCTATTTTAGCTTGTAGAGATAGATATGAGCTTAAGAGGTTATTAATTAAATGGAACAAAGAATCACTTAGAGATAAAATGAAACCTGACCCTGCTTTTGCTACTTCACCTATATGTGTTCCTGATAAGGATTATGAATTCTCTGTTGATCCTAATATAATTACTTTGGTTGAATCTGGTCCATTTTATGGCTATGAATCTGAAACTGTTGTGGCACATCTTACTAAGTTAAATGATATAGTTGCCCTCTTCACTAATGATGAGAGATCGCGTTGCTGTTATATACTCAAAATATTTCCATTCTCATTAAAGGGTGATGCTAAGATATGGTTTAATTCTCTTGATCCTGGTTGTGTGCGTAGTCCCCAGTATATGATTTATTACTTCTCTGCTAAATATTTTCCCTGCTCATAAGAAACAAGCTGCTTTGAGGGAAATATACAACTTTGTGCAAATTAAAGAAGAGAGTCTCCCACAAGCTTGGGGGAGGCTTCTCAAGTTACTTAATGCTTTGCCTGATCATCCTCTTAAGAAACCTGAAATACTTGATATCTTTTATAAAGGACTAACCGATGCTTCCAGAGATTACCTGGATAGTTGTGATGGTTCTCTTTTCAGGGAAAGAACACCGGATGAAGCTGAAATTCTATTGAATAATATGTTGACAAATGAAAATAATTGGGCACCTCCTGAGCCAACTCCTGCTCCAATTACTGAACCTATTCCTAAACCAACTCCGAAGAAGAGAGGTATTCTATTTCTCAGTCCCGAAGATATGCAAGAGGCAAAGAAATCTATGAAAGAAAAAGGTATTAAAGCTGAAGACGTTAAGAATTTACCTCCTATTGAAGAAATACATGGTCTTAATATACCGCATGTTGAAGAAACATATGATCTCAATTCTTTATTTACTGAAGAACCTCCTAATCCCAATATCCCGACACAGGTAGTAAAGGTAAATTCTCTCTATAGATATGATAAAGCTAAAGTCCCTCCTACCAAAATTGCTAGTCAGTGCTTGGATGAGTTTGATAACTTTATGTTTAAGCAAGACGACTCCAATGCTTATTTTGGTAGACAATTAAAAGAAAATTCTTATATGATTAGACGCTTGGGTGATTATATGGCTAATATTAAAGGTGAACTTAAACTTGTTAGCAAACATGCTTCTATGGTTACCACTCAAGTAGAACAAGTACTTAAGGCTCAAAAAGAAGTGCTTGATGAAATGAATAGTAAGAAAAATGATTATGCTGTTAGAGTGGCTACTAGAACTGGTAGAATGACTCAGGACATTTATATCCTGAAGGCCACCCTAAGAGAATCGAGCAAGATTCTCAAAGAAATAATATTGATGTTCCTAGTTCTTCTAAAAAGAAGAAGAAGAAAAACGATAGAACTGTGCAAACTTCTAGTGAACCTATTACTGAACCACCTGATAATCCAAATGATATTTCTATGTCTGATGCTGAAACACAATCTGGTAATGAACATGAACCTAGTAAAAATAATAATGATGATGTTCATGATGATGCTCAACCTAGTAATGATAATGATGTAGAAATTGAACCTACTGTTGATCTTGATAACCCACAATCAAAGAATCAACGTTATGATAAAAGAGACTTTGTTGCTAGGAAACATGGTAAAGAAAGGGAACCTTGGGTTCAGAAACCCATGCCCTTTCCTCCGAAACCATCCAAGAAAAAGGATGATGAGGATTTTGAGCGATTTGCTGAAATGATTAGGCCTATCTTTCTGCGTATGCGATTAACTGATGTGCTCAAAAAAATCCTTATGCTAAATATATGAAGGATATCATTACTAATAAAAGAAAGATATCAGAAGCTGACATTTCCACCATGCTTGCTAATTATACTTTTAAGGGTGGAATACCAAAGAAACTTGGAGACCCCGGAGTACCTACTATACCTTGCTCCATTAAAAGAAATTATATTAAAACTGCTTTATGTGATCATGGAGCCGGTGTTAGTGTTATGCCTCTCTCTTTATATCGTAGACTTGACTTGAATAAGCTGACACCTACTGAAATATCTTTGCAAATAGCTGATAAATCAACTGCTATACCTGTCGGTATCTGTGAGGATGTGCCTGTTGTGGTTGCAAACGTTACTATTTTAACGGACTTTGTTATACTTGATATTCCCGAAGATGATAGTATGTCTATTATTCTTGGAAGACCTTTTCTTAATACTGCAGGGGCTGTTATTGATTGCAACAAAGGCAATGTCACTTTTCATGTTAATGGTAATGAGCATATGGTACACTTTTCGAGGAAACAACCTCAAGTTCATAGTATCAACTCTATTGGAAAAATTCCATCCATTATATTTGGAGGTTTTGAATTTCCTCTTCCTACTGTCAAGAAGAAATATGATATTCTTATTATTGGGGATGTGCATATCCCCGTTGAGGTAACTTAGTGTTATTCGAAATTTCTCCGGTTTCATGATTATCGGAATGAGTTTGTTAACAAGACTTGATCAACCTTGTTAGTGGATTCTTTTTGATGAGCATGAGATGGATGAAACTAGAAGCACAAACTTCTGTACCCCACTTTTACTTTCTGTTATTTATATTAAATAAAGTAAAAATAGTATTTTCTGCCTGTTTCCTGACTTATCCGTGTAATATAAAAATATCCCGAAAATAAAAGTCCTCAGAATTACATGCCAATTTAATATGATTTTTTGGGGAATATTTGAGGATTTACTATGCAAAAATTACCGCGGGAGGAGCTGCCACCTGGCCACGAGGGTGGTCAGCGCCCCCCCTAGGGCGCGCCCCCTGCCTCGTGGGCCCACGGTGGCCCTCCTCCACTTATCCCAGCACCCATCTTCTTCCTCTGTCTCACACAAACCCGAAAAACCAACTCAAGCACGAGTTCCAGCCACTTTTGCTATGATTTTCGATCTCCTTGCTCAAAGCACCTCTCGCAAAACTGCTTGGGGAGATTGTTCCTTGGTATGTGACTCCTCCATTGGTCCAATTAGTTTTTGTTCTAGTGCTTTATTCTTTGCAAATTTGTGCTGCATAGGTGACCATGTTCTTGAGCTTGCATGTCAAATTTTTATGGTTCTAAGTAGTTCTAATGCTTGATATAGGCTCTAGGCACTTGTAGGAGTAGTTGCTATCAGTTTTATTGAAGTTGGTTCACTTTTGTTTGAAGTTACTAAATATTTCAGAAAAATAATGAGGATATTTTTGAGGGGCTCATCGAGCCAAAGCTCGAAGGAAAAGGCACCGAAGCCTAAGTACAATTTGCCGCGCACCGCGGAGATTCGGGCGTGTGAATGGCCTTCTGAAGATTTCTTGAGAGCAGCCGGTATCTACGAAGATTTTCATGAATTGGCTCACAATGCAGGCCTCACCGCTTTCCTCCACGACCAATGCGATCAGTATCTATTACTCACAAATACTTTTGTGCAAAACTTTCATTTTCATTCTAGGAACTCACCACCTACGGTGGAGTTTTATTTATATGATGAGCATAAGGAGATGTCACTTTATGATTTCTGTCGGATTTGTTTAATCCCTTTTGAGGGTAAGACAGAAGAACCACATCATGACGATGTGGCTGGGTTTATTGATACTATCACTGTAGGAGAAACTAGAAAGGTTTCTGATGCACAAATCACTAGCATACATTTTCCTGTTTTACGCTACTTTGCATTATTTGCTAGTCGTTGTTTAATTGGACGCGGAAACAGTGGAAACCTTAGTATCCCTGATATAATTATTCTGCACCATGGTTTATACAGTGATAACACTTTTAGTATGGGCGGTATTATTGCTAGACGGTTAAGTATGAACCGTACTAAGGGTCCCATCTTTGGAGGCGTCTATGCCACACGCCTAGCTGCACATTTTAACATACCTATTAGGCATGCTGAGAAGGAAGAAAAGGTGCTGCCCCATGTTTATCTAGATCATAAAAGTATGGTGGCACATGATTTTATTGTTAAGAATAGGGCAGGAGAGCTTAAATATCAATTGTTCTTTAACAAACATCATCCTGAGACTATTATCCTGCCTGTTCCTTCTTTGTTTAATTTTGTAGGACCCTACCTTGTTACGTGGGCTGTCGTCCAAGCTTACAAGAATCCTGCACCAGCCCCGGAACAGGAACCACAAGATGAGCCTCCACGACAATCTGTTTATTCTTGGGATCCAAAGATGACTGTCAGCCAGTGGCAGTCAGAGTCTTCTTCTTCATCATAGTATGATCCCAACTATTCTTCCTCATCACAGTACGACCCCAACAACTATTATTATGGATATCCGCTAGGCCAGCCGTGGCCATAGACCAACTTAGGCCAAAAGCCTAAGCTTGGGGGAGTACGTATTTCTCACCGACATTACATTTATGCTCACACACACTCATTGTTAGATGTTGGTGCTCATACTTTTTCACTATAATATCCATGCTAGTTTATTTTCTTTTTCTTGCTTTCTTCTTGTGTGTTTGCTAAACCTTAAGAAAAAACAAAAAAATTAGTAGTGGTTTATTTTTCTGCTGTAGTAGTAATAATTAAAAAGAAAACCCAAAAATATTTCCCGTTCTTCTTTTGCTTGTTGGGAGCTTTCCCATGTAAATAGTTTTATTTCTTTTCTTTTCTTTGGGGGTCAGTAGGAGAAGACCATAATTAAATTGTTGAAGTGGCTCTTATATGCATTATTGTTGATTTAACCAAGAGCCCATATTGCCTTGTCTTCTCCTGTTTATTGAATGCTCGCAGATTCCAGCTTAGTCCAATGCACATACACTCTTATTATTATTCACACCGTTTGGTCGTGCAAGTGAAAGGCAATTATGATGATATATGAAGGACTGACTGAGATGAGAAAAGCTGGTATGAACTCGACCTCTTTTGTTTTTGTAAATATGATGAGTCCCTCATTCTTGATTCAGCTTATTATGAATAAACATGTTTGCAATGACAATTAGAGATCATAGTTGCTTGTGCCATACTAGATTAGCTATGAGTTATAATGATTTACCTTGTGTGCCAGCATGCTATTGAGATGATTATGATGTGGTATGATGGGGTGGTATCCTCCTGTGAATGATTTAAGTGACTTGACTTGGCACATGTTCACGCATGTAGTTGAAACAAAATCAACATAGCCTTCACGATATTTATGTTCATGGTAGATTATATCCTACTCATGCTTGCATCCAATGTTTATTAATTTTAATGCATGTACATGGCTGTTGTCGCTCTCTAGTTGGTCGCTTCCCAGTCTTTTGCTAGCCTTCACCTATACTAAGCGGGAATACTGCTTGTGCATCCAATCCCTTAAACCCCAAAGTTATTCCAGATGAGTCCACTATACCTTCCTATATGCGGTATCTACCTGCCGTTCCAAGTAAATTTGCATGTGCCAAACTCTAAACCTTCAAATAAACATTCTGTTTTGTATGCTCGAATAGCTCATGTATCAACCAAGGTTGTCCTTATTTTCTGAGTTAGGCGGGTTATTCTCAAGAGGAGTGGACTCCGCTCCTCACTCACGAGAAAATGGCTGGTCACCGGGATGCCCAGTCCCTTTCTTTATGCAAACTAAATCAAAATTAATTGCAAACAAAACTCCCCCTGGGACCTAATGTATGTTGGAGGCACTTGTTGTTTCGAGCAAGCCATGGATTGATGCTTGTTGGTGGAGGGGGAGTATAAACTTTACCATTCTGTTTGGGAACCGCCTATAATGTGTTTAGCATGGAAGATATCACCATCTCTTAGTTGTTACGTTGACAATGAAAGTATACTGATCAAAATACAATTTATCTCTATTTCAAAACCGAGCTCTGGCACCTCTACAAATCCATGCTTCCCTCTGCGAAGGGCCTATCTATTTACTTTTATGCTGAGTCATCATCCTCTTATTAAAAAGCACTAGCTGGAGAGCACAACTGTCATTTGCATTCATCATTGTTAATTTATATTGGGTATGACTATGATTGGATCTCTTTTTACCATGAATTACAATGTCTAGTCAGTCCTTGATCTTTAAAGGTGCTCTGCATTTATGTTTTGCGGTCTCAGAAAGGGCTAGTGAGATACCATCTTGTTATATCATATTATGATTGTTTTGAGAAAGTGTTGTCATCCGAGATTTATTGTTATGGCTTGCTAGTTGATTATGCTATTGATGTGAGTAATTGTGAGACCTGAGAATTATTGCAAATGTGGTTAGTTACGATCTATGCTGAAAACTTGAATGCTGGCTTGACATAGTTACAAAAACAAGAGCAAACAGAGTTTGTAAAAGTTTTTCTTTCTTTCTTTCAGTTTGTCAACTAAATTGCTTGAGGACAAGCAAGGGTTTAAGCTTGGGGGAGTTGATACGTCGCCGTCGTATCTACTTTTCCAAACACTTTTGCCCTTGTTTTGGACTCTAACTTGTATGATTTGAATGGAACTAACCCGGACTGACGCTGTTTTCAGCAGAATTGCCATGGTGTTGTTTTATGTGCAGAAAACAAATATTCTCGGAATGACCTGAAACTCCATGGAACATCTTAGAAAAAACAATAAAAAATCCTCGCCAAAGATGAAGACCAGGGGGCCCACATCCTTCTCACGAGGGTGGGGGGCGCCCCCCCCTAGGGCGCGCCCCCCTACCTCGTGGGCCCCCTGGATGCCCTCCGACGCCAACTCCAACTCTATATGTTTGCTTTCGGAGAGAAAAAATCAGAGAGAAGAAATCATCGCGTTTTACGATACGGAGCCGCCGCCAAGCCCTAAAACCTCTCGGGAGGGCTGATCTGGAGTCCGTTCGGGGCTCCGTAGAGGGGGATTCGTCGCCGTCGTCATCATCAACCATCCTCCATCACCAATTTCATGATGCTCACCGCCGTGCGTGAGTAATTCCATCGTAGGCTTGCTGGACAGTGATGGATTGGATGAGATTTATCATGTAATCGAGTTAGTTTTGTTAGGGTTTGATCCCTAGTATCCATTATGTTCTGAGATTGATGTTGCTATGACTTTGCTATGCTTAATGCTTGTCACTAGGGCCCGAGTGCCATGATTTCAGATCTGAACCTATTATGTTTTCATGAATATATGTGAGTTCTTGATCCGATCTTCCAAGTCTATAGTCACCTACTATGTGTTATGATCCGGCAACCCCGAAGTGACAATAATCGGGACCACCCCCGGTGATGACCATAGTTTGAGGAGTCCATGTATTCACTATGTGCTAATGCTTTACTCCGGTTCTCTATTAAAAGGAGGCCTTAATATCCCTTACTTTCCAATAGGACCCCGCTTCCATGGGAGGGTAGGACAAAAGATGTCATGCAAGTTCTTTTCCATAAGCATGTATGACTATATACGGAATACATGCCTACATTACCTTGATGAATTGGAGCTAGTTCTGTGTCACCCTATGTTATGACTGTTACATGATGAACCGCATCCGGCATAATTATCCATCACTGATCCGGTGCCTACGAGTTTTCCATATGCTGGTTTACGCTTATTTACCTTCCCGCTGCTACTGTTACAATCACTACAAAATACCAAAAACATACTTTTACTGTCTTTACTTTTGTTGCTGCTACCACCACTATCATATTACTGTGCTACTAAACACTTTGCTATAGATACTAAGTTTCCAGGTGTGGTTGAATTGACAACTCAGCTGCTAATACTTGAGAATATTCTTTGGCTCCCCTTGTGTCGAATCAATAAATTTGGGTTGAATACTCTACCCTCAAAAGTTGTTGCGATTCCCTATACTTGTGGGTTATCAGTCAACGGCCGACTTCCATCAGAAGAGTACTGTGCGTGGAGACGCTGACAGCTGGGTCCACGGCCGCAGCAAGGAAGTGCCTCCTTATTACGCGCAAAATAATTATTCCTCCACCTGACAGAGGGGACCCACCGGACGGGCCACCGTATTTCACGAAAAAAACGTTTGCCCCTGACTGCTGGGACCCACCAGCTACATCTTCGCACGCAAGGAAATGTCTGACAGTCAGGACCCACCTGGTCGAAGCGTACGTAGCATTGTCATTCTGGTCGCGAACGTGTACGTACATATATACTGGTTGATGTAGAGGCGCGCACGTGTCATAGTAGAGGCGCGCACGTAGCATGTACACGTACGTACAGCGGCCAGGGTGCAAGAAAGAAAATACGGCCACGTATGTGTACATACGGGTGGGGTCTCGAACGCCTACTCGCGCATACGTACGGCTAGGGCTCGTGTACATTGCTGGGTCGAAACGGAGAAACAGCGTCGTCGTCGTCGTGTTCATGGGGAGGCAACGGAATGCGTCGTGTTCATGGGGAGGCAACGGAATGCGTCGTGTTCATGGGGAGGCAACGGAATGTGTCGTGTTCATCGGGAGGGCTTGGATGGAACAGGCAATGGAAACGAGGCCTGGCATACCGCAGAACGGAGGAAACGGCCATGTGTTCGACCGGCCACGTTCGAAATAGGATCCTGTTGATCGGGAGGGGTCTGGCGTACCGCAAAACGGAGGAAACGGACCTCCTACGGTCGAAACAGGGGTCCTGTTGATCGGGAGGGGTGTGGCGTACCGCAAAATAGATGAAACGGACTTGTGTTGGAGCGCTACGGTCGAAATGAGGGTCCTGTTCATCGGGAGGGGTGTGGCGTACCGCAAAACGGACGAAACGGAATACTGTTCATCTCCACCGTCGACCCCCTCCAGCCTCCACGAGCTACTGTTCATCCACCGTCGACCTCCTCCAGCCTCCACCTGCGACTGTTCATCCACGGGCTCCTGTTCATCCAGCCTCCACGACGCGCTACTCCACTGGCTACTGTTCAACCAGCCCTCTCCACGGGCTCCTGTTCAACCACCCCTCCACGGGCTACTGTTCATCTTGCCCTCCACCGTCTACTGTTCATCCTGCCCTCCACGGGGTGGTCCTGTTCATCCAGCCCTCCACGGGGTCCTGTTCATCCAGCCCCAACCGGCTCGATCGATCGGGGTCCTGTTCATCCAAAGGCAACACCACAGGGTCATGTTCATCCACCCCCACCGGGAACTGTTCATCCACCCCCCTGCAACGCTCACTGTTCATCCAGAGGCAGCATCGATCGGCTTCAGTTAGCAGCAGTAGCGAAGGAATCGCTCGATCGGGTTTAGTTAACGGCCATCGATCGATCGCTCGGGTTCAGTAACGCGTAGCCTGCAGTGCAATCGCTCGGGTTCAGTTAGAGCCCAACGCCTCGCTCGGGTTCAGTTAGAGCCAACGCCTCGCACACATGCGCGTACGTGTACGAGAGAAACGCGCATCGCTCGGCCCCCGACCTCCCACCGTAACCGGGAACTCCCCGAAATTTCCCTCCCCTCGCTTCTACCACGGGTTTTTCCGTCATGGACGGCCCAAAGAATGTCATGCAGCTGCGTCTCCAGCCCGCCCAGGACGAAAGGCCCATTTTCTGTCATGATTTTTTGTCATAGAAGTAGGAGCCCACCACATCTATGATGATACCGGGTTTTGTCACAATTATCGTCATAGAAGTGTCATATGTATGATAGAAAAAAATTTCGTTCAACCCAAAATGTCACAGATGTGTCTTCTTTTTGTAGTGTTTACTACCCAGTTTTATTGCATTAGATCAATCCTCAAACAATTGCATGGTTAGGATCTGATTTAACTTGTGGGTTTGGGAAGTAGATGAGGTAGCACCTACTCACCTGTTTATTATCAAACCCTGGGAGTTACTTCTATGTTATGCTTATACTGTTATGCTATGCTCGTAGACGTGGATTGGGTTTGAGTGTATTCATGACAGATGTGAGATTGTTAATCAATGGTTCCACTTAAGGTGGCAACTTAAATACACATCTGGGTGGATTGAGGCACTTGGGGAATTCCAGTGATTTCCTGTATTTTTGGAAATCCCGGGGTACCGTGTGATTCTCCTATGGACTGCCACCCAGGCTCAAAGGGATCATAAGATTATTCATGCTGGAAACTTCCGTGTGCAGCCACAAGCTATTATGGGCTCTAGCATAGTTGATTAAGTCGTGTGAACTCTTACGGTGGTAGACTAGCATATGTAGGGGATGTAGGTGGTACTATCTACCCATCGTAAGGTGCTAACGCTTCTGAAAGACTGTGTCTCGGTCATCCGTTTCTCAAACACCATGTAGTGCGAGAAATCCAACGGAGGAGATCGAGTCTTGTGGGGAAAAGTGCGCAAACCTCTGCAGAGTGTACAAACTAATCATGGTTAGCCGTGTCCCCGGTTATGGACATCTTGAGTATCTGGTTCTTGGATCATCATGTTGATCTCATCACTACTTAATTAATTTGATGGGTTGTTAATGATTACTTTAATTTGGGATTGAGAGGGGGTTTACCTTCTCAATGTTTTCAACAAACTTTGTAGTTAAATAAAATTTATTCCTTTGCAGTAGGGAAAAATTGGCTTTTCGCAAAACATATTAACCATACAGCCTCCACCAGCCATATATGCATATAGTGATAGCATTATTCTGTTCACTACTCTCTTGTGTTACATTGCCAGCATATTCCATGTGCTGACCCGTTTTCGGGCTGCAACGTATCATGTTGCAGACTTTTCAGCCAACGAGTAAGGAGCCTTAGGTCGTGGTCTTTCACTCAGTGATGCCGTTGGAGTTGATGGGCTCACTTTATCTTCCAAGCCTTCCGCGGTTATCGTATTAGATGGCCTTAAGCCATATTTATTGTAATAAGTTCTCTTTTGAGACATTCGATGTAATAAGTGTGTGATTTCTACTCTGTTATAAATCCTTCAAGTACTGTGTGTCAGCATTACAGATCCAGGGATGACACTTATGCACAGAGATCAGACTGTTTGAGGTTTGGTCGCTACAAGTAGGCACCTCCTGTGTAGTAGGAGTCGTCGTCAGCGGTGGCGTCTGGCTCCTGGACTCCATCGTCTGGTTGCAGCAATCGGGTATAGGAGGGGAAAAGGGGGAACAAAGCAACCGTGAGTACTCATCCAAAGTACTCGCAAGCAAGGAGCTACACTACATATGTATGCATTGGTATCAAATGGAATAAGGGTATCATATGTGGACTGAATTGCAGAATGCTGGAATAAGAGGGGGATAGCTAGTCCTATCGAAGACTACGCTTCTGGTAACCTCCATCTTGCAGCAGAAGAAGAGAGTAGATGGTAAGTTCACCAAGTAACATCGCATAGCATAATCCTAACTGATGATCCTCCCCTCGTCGCCCTATGAGAGAGCGATCACCGGTTTTATCTGGCACTTGGAAGGGTGTATTTTATTAAGTATCCGGTTCTAGTTGTCATAAGGTCAAGGTACAACTCCAAGTCGTCCTGTTACCGAAGATCACGACTATTCGAATAGATTAACTTCTCTGCAGGGGTGCACCACATTTCCCAACATGCTCGATCCCCTTTGTCCGGACACACTTTCCTGGGTCATGCCCGGCCTCGGAAGATCAACACGTCGCAGACCTACCTAGGCACACACAGAGGTCAGCACGTCGGTCTAAATCCTATGGTGCAGGGGTCTGGGCCCATCGCCCATTGCACACCTGGACGTTGCGAGGGCGGCCGGAGAGTAGATCTAGCAACCTCCATTACAAAGGAAGTTGCGTTACGCGGTCCAACCCGGCGGGCACTGCTCAGTCGCTGACGTCACGAAGGCTTCGGCTGATACCACGACATCGAGTGCCCATAACTGTTCCCGCATAGTTGGTTAGTGCGTATAAGCCAGTAGCCAGACTCAGATCAAATACCCAGATCTCGTTAAGCGTGTTATTTTGAAGTAACCGTGAACGCCGACCAGGGCCAGGCCCACCTCTCTCCTAGGTGGTCTCAACCTGCCCTATCACTTCACCACAAAGTAACAGTCGGGGGCCATCGGGAACCTAGGCCCACCACTACCTGGGTGGAACCACCTGCCCCTTCAGCCCACAACATTGGAATCACTTGCGGGTACTCAACGAGCCGACCCGACTTTAGTCACAACATGTATAGTATGTATGCATAGTAAATACCCGTGATCAACACCCGACGTGATCACGGCCCGATAGTATAGCATGGCATACTGGCAAGAATGTAGGGCCACTGATGATAATCTAGCATCCTATACTAAGCATTTAGGATTGTAGGTAAGGTATCAACAGTTGTAGCAACAATGACAGGCTATGCATCAGAATAGGATTAACGGAAAGCGGTAACATCCTACACTACTCTAATGCAAGCAGTAGAGAGAAGAGTAGGCGATATCTGGTGATCAAGGGGGGGCCTTGCCTGGTTGCTCTGTGATGCGGAGCATCCTACGTTCATCTCCATGTACACCTTCATAGCACATCAAGCCCCAAGTGGACCTACCAGACTTAAGGTGAACCCGCTCATCTTCAAGATTTACATGAATATCTATGGGACTTGGTCGCTACCTCACCACGGAACATCGTGCATCATTAGGTACGAGGGCGACCGCCGCCAAGCAGCTAAGGAGCTTCCCGGAGGCCAAGGAGAAGGACCCCAAGGCCACAAGGAAGAAGGAGGAGTGCATGAAGATCAGCTCTGCACTTCCCAGGCGACCCCGTGCCCACGGGCCTCGAAGACCCCGTGTGCACGGACTACACAGAGAGCTGCCG
Source organism: Triticum urartu (assembly GCF_003073215.2). Lineage (NCBI taxonomy): Eukaryota > Viridiplantae > Streptophyta > Magnoliopsida > Poales > Poaceae > Triticum > Triticum urartu. Next base: position 302,305,359 of record NC_053026.1, read on the forward strand.
CCGGAGCACCCTGTGCGCACGGGCCTGTACCGTGCCCATGGTACCCCCATGCGCACGAGCCCAACTTACCCCATGCGCATGGGCCCTACAGGATGGACGGCTGTGATTGCTGTTTGGGCCTCCTCTTCATCCACCTCGTCCCTCACCTCCTGCCACCTATATATTTTGTACCTAGACCATTTGTTAGGGTTAGCAAAGGATATGATAGACATATGAGAGCTTTGCTCCTTGTACCACTCCTCCTCTTGAGAGAGAGAGAGATACCTCTCCATTGGAGATCAAGACCTCCTATGGAGAAGATCCCTAGTGGATAGATCAAGACCTCCTATGGAGAAGATCCCTAGTGGATAGATCCCCATCATAGGATCACCAAGGCCTCATTCCTCATAGGATTGGGATGAACTAGCACCTTGTATCTTTTCTTTGTTGTTTTTGAATCATTGTATCTCTCTTTGTGTGATTGGATCTAGCATATGTGTGATTGGATCTAGTCAATTGAGTGTTTTCCCTCTTGTGTTCATCTTGTTCTTGGGGATTCCCCCTCCAATTCGTGAAAGATCTTCACTTAGGGTTCCACCCTACACCATTTTGGTATCATGAGCCATGGTTTCTCACGAAATTGGAGCCCCCTCTTTGTTTTCTAGCCTAGTTTTGTTGTGTTCTTCCCCAATTTCGAAAATCCCCACCAAAAATAGCCCCAATTTTTTGTGATTTGTTGGTTTGGTGATGTTTTGTTGGATTTGATCCATGGATTTTCTTGGTTTCAAGTGGATCTAGCTTTCCCCCATCTTTTCCCCACCATCCATCCCCAAAATCTCCCCAATGTTGCCCAAGAAATCTCCATTTTCCGCCACGAAATCGCAAAATTTCCGCGCACCCCGTGCCCACGGACCCGAGACCCCGTGCGCACGGGCCCCCGAAACTCTCTAGACACCCCGTGCCCACAGACCTGTACCGTGCGCATGGGATCCCGTTCCCACAGGCTCCTACCCCCGTGCGCACGACCCCCCCCCCCAAGACAGCCGCGAGTACTTCACCATTTCGCCCATAACTTCCACATCCGGAGTCCGATTTTCGCGTTCTTTAGCTCGATGAGTAGCTATTGACATCCCCCATCCACCTAGATAGGTTCCATCACCATTTGACTCCATCAAAATTTTGACATTTTGGCATCTTTGCCTAGGCCTTCCACCATACCATCCGCAAAATCCACCATAGCCTTCCGCAACCTAACCCATTTTGCTCCATTTAGCATTTGTGGTTGTTTGAGTGGTGACTTGAGTCTCCTAAGGTGTTTTGGCTACTTAGGGACGGTTGCTTCTTCATCATCCATCACCACCACTTCCACATTGCCATCTTCGCTACCACCATTTGACTTTTGTCCGTGAGATTTTGATTTCGCTGTTTTTCCGTCCCCTAAGGTGTTTCGGCTACTTAGGGACAAGTCTCCATCATCCACCACCACTCACCATCTTCAAGGATGGTAACCTCGACGACACCATTGTACATTCCCCTTGCAATTGCATTGATAACCCCTAGCCCCTTTTGCGTCACTTGCCTATCGAGACTAGCCATTTGAGTATTGCCAGCAATGTTACTTGTGCACATTAGTGATCTACACCTCCCTTTGCATACATACCATATCATATCAGTATCATATCATCCCTTGTGCCTCAAGTTTGTTCCCGCATATACACAATCGCTATCTTGGTTTGTGCATTTCGCAAAGTGGCCATATACAAAAAAAAGAATAAGCTTTTAAGCAAAAGAAAAGAGAGCAAAGAGCTTGTAAGCAAGTGCCACAGCATCATACCACATTGCGCATAAGATTGTCATATCCGATCATCTTGGATCACCTTGATAAGAACAACGGGAACATCATACACATAGCATACTTGGGATAGAAAGCTCATACATTTTGCATCTTATAGGTTGTGCACAAGTGTCGTATCTGCCTATTGAGCAATCGTGCTAGCGTCTCTCTTGATTTGTGCAACACGAGCGTTTTCCGTGGATTCCACATTTTTTGCTCATTCCTTGGTTGCACGACCCCATTTATCTATCTGTGTGTGTGTGTGTTTCCGTGTGCCACATATTGCTATTGGTCTACTTGTTTCACTTGCGAATTTGTGAATCTTTTCCAACATTATTGACTCTTGCTAACATTTTGCATCAAATTTTTGTGCCACTATCCTTGCCGAGCTCCACCATAAGCCTTATTTGTGTAGGTGTGAGAATTGACAAGATCCGGTACCAATTGTGCTATTTCCTTGATACATTATTGAGTGATCTTTGATCCATCCTCAACATTGGATAAGGTACATTGGTCTAGTTCTTTCCTTTCTTCCACTCATATTTGCGCGAGTCTTGTGATGGATAGGCAAGGCATTTCATCTCCGGTCTTCGACAACAACGACGGCGTGAACAACTACATCACCAAAGCATCAATCTTCGATCTACAACGACAAATGCAAGGCACACAATCAAGATTGCGAGAGCGCGTCGAGAACCTCTCCATTGACATTCGCCACTCCGAAGCGAGGAAAAGGGACTACATCAACAACAAGCTTTCCGCACAAAAGGAGGAGCAAGATGCAAGGATGGAGGAGATTCGGGCCTTGATCAAGTCTACTTCCCCTTCGTCATCTTCAAGGCAGCGGCAAGCACATCGATCCTCTTCGGAGCGCCCAAGCGACACAAGCGCAAGTCGTCCATGTCCACATCTCCATGGCGACCACCATCACGTTCGTGATCCGTCTCGTCATGAAGGGCATGTCACCTCCAAGCAACATGTGCACGACGACGACGAACGACATCTACTACGAGCTCAAGTGCGACAACGCCACCATCAACATGAAGATGCTCAAGATGCACCTACCTACAAGTCTGAACAAGCCCTACTTCACGCCAAGTCCAAACTTCATGACCACAAGAGAAGACCGCGAGACAAGCACCACCAAGAGCACGCTACGGCTACAACAACCTCTTCGGCATCTTCGCCAAGTGCTATCAAGGCATCTTCGCCTTCGGACGTAGGGCATCTTCGCCTACTTCCCATGAGTTCGCCTACATCAACATCTTCAACTACAAGGTGACCAACTACGAACGAGGAAGACACTTCCATCTTTGGAAGCCCCTCAAGGAAGATGGCCGAGCATGGGAATTTCCCTTCGGTCATGGAGACGAGCTACGAGGTGCCACATCATTTGGGCCTCCAACAAAAAGACGGCGACAAGAAGGTCGAGCAAGGGCCATCCCCTTCGACCACGGCGACGAGCACGAACCTCCTCAACAACATGAAGACGGCTCCCATATTGGACTCATACTCTGAGTCAAGCTACGAGACCACTCATGAGACCTTATCTTTGGTCTTTGAGGAGAGTGATGATGTGCCATCTTCGGCCTTCATCCACGGCTACGACCACGACATGATTGAGCATGGAGACATTTGCACCAACATCTCTCTGACAATGACATGTGACGAGATGCCCCAATTGCCATGTGAGGAGAGCCACCACCACATGAGTGACATGAGTGACTCCACCACACGTGACATTGAGAGCATTTCCTATGAGAGGATGAGTGTGACCACCACTAGCCCCACACTTGAGAGCATGCCACACATCCTATGTGAGGTTGAGAGCCATTTGAGTGACTCCACCAACCATATGAGTGAGAGCATCCGAGAGGGAGGGAGTAAGCCACAACACTTAGTGAGTGAGGTAGTTGACACGGCATGTGAGGCCACTTTGATTTCTAACGACTTAACCTCTACTCCTAGTGTGTTTTCTTCTTTGGTGCTAGGTCTCCTACATGACGACATGCCTACCCTCGACGAGTCCATGCCTCCAATGGAGACAATGATGGCCATGGTGGAAGAAGATGCACCCCCCACATGGTTCCATCAAGATGAAGTTGACCATGACTTGGTCTTCGACACCTCACCTACAACACATGAGCGATGCTCCAAAGGTAACATAGGTGATGGTGCTTCTCTTGTCCCACTAGTGGACTATTTTACGAATGATTGCTTGCATGATGTTGACACACCTATACCCATGCTTCATGCTAGTGCGACTTCCTAATGTCATGACTTACCTATTTATGATAAATATGATGATGAGCATGTTGAGTTGCCTAGTTGTGATGCTATGCTACATAGGATATCATGTGAAAATTCTTTGGTCACATCATGTTTGACAATCCATTAACCTTGTCATATGCTATGAGTGAGATCTCCCATATTGCATCTTTTCAATCTCAACATAGTAACTATGCATGCCCCATTCAAATCAATCCCGTTTGCACTTATGGCATAGATGACGAGATGATGGTCATTAGCTTTTGTTTTTCATGTGATGATATTGCCATGCTTCCTTTACATGATTTGCGCAATTTATCTACTATGCCATGCCATGATCACATTGCTCCAAATATGCATTGTTTTGAATGTTGTCAATATTCTCCATGTGATGTTTCCATTAATGCTCATGAGGAGACCCCCATAGTTTCCTCATACATATTAGGAGATTTTGATGCATTCCATACATTGCATGATTCTCATAATTGCTTGCACCTTATGCATTCCATGAATAACAATGCTCTACATATTTCTTGTGATGCATTACACAATTTGAGTCTCCATTATGCTATACATAACAACAAACCTATCATGATGGATGACATGTTTCTATATCACGCATCTCATTTATTTGAGCATTGGCTATTTTGTGCTAACCAACACAAGCATGTGCGCATCATGATGGATGATGTGTACATCTACCATGCACACACAATTTTTCCTTTGTCTTTGTTTTGTGTAGGTACTCACGTATACGTGTCAACCTCTCAATTCCAAGAGTTGACGAAACGAGCTCTTGAGAGAAAAGATGACTTGGGATCCCGTGAACTATCCTTTCCACCACTCTCTTCGCGCAACGACTACGCGCATCTCTTTCACTTGGCTCTCACACGGCTATGGGCTATATACTGCTTCTCGCTTCTCGCTCATTTTACCGTGTTCACTTTGCATGCTATGCTTGCTTCTATGCCTTTGCCATGCAATTGTGACCCTTGCTTGCATCTACCCATGATTCACAATTATGTTACTCATATGTTTATTTGCATGCTTCATGGAGATCCTTGTTGCTACTGCCATGTTTATCATGTGCCTCATGCTATTGATGCTATTTTGCTCATATCCTCCTTTCATGCTTGTGATATGTCTTGTGCATTATTCATGCCCACCATTTGCACACATGACATACTTGACATGATTCTTTCTAGTATGTTGCATCTTCGCTATACTAGGTTGCTTACCTTGATTCCCATGATTTCTTGCTTTGTCGCATCACCCATGTTCCATTCTTCATTGCTTTCTTGGGTTGATGACGTATATGTTCATGCCTCTCACATGATATATTTTGTTCATTGTCGCTTGCCTCCAATTGTTGCATCTATGCTTATTGATCATGGAGACTTGGACACTTTACTTGTGATGCATGCTTGCTTGATTGAGCCTATTGTATTTGATTGTCCTCGCATCATCATATGCCTCCATACTATGAAATGCTCCCTTGTACTTTCTTATGATGAGCATGATGCATCCACTTGTTGGGTATTTTACCACATGAATGATAGGTTTTGCATCTCTGATAACCTCATTTGTTTTTCCAAGTGTTTGTCATGTTCTTTCATGTTGAAGGATTCACAAGGCGATACCGTCATGACACAATTTGGTCATGTGAAGGCATACACGATGTGCAACACCAACATTTGCGAGAATCTCCTAAAGGTGAACTCCTTCCCTTTGAGCCATCCTCAAATATGCATATTGGATGGGTCACTCTTTCATTGTTGTTTCCTTCTTATTGTCTACATGTTACATCTATTGGATGGAGGACCGACATTGGAGATGGAACCCATGAACCTTCAAGTTGAGGAGCGCTCGGACTTATTGGATGCACCTTCGAACCTCCACTCATGCAACGACATCGAGCATTGGTACGCCAACACCTCCATACTTGTTGATTGTGCTCACCCATGTCATGCTCGATGGACATATCATACACATGACAAATTTGCATCTTATGCATGGATTGACTCACATTATGATTGCCTTGTTGCACCTATTTCAATGTCATCCATGATATGTGAGCTTGTGCATTTCCTTAGCAAATTTGTTGTGATCTTTCTTGATGGCATATTCATACATCATGATCATATCTTCTACCATCAATTGCATGATAACTCATTCATATTGAGCATCCATTGCCATATTCATGCTATTGATAAACCGTCTCACTATGACATCATTTTGCACTGTGGTTGCATTGATCATATTCGCAACACATATGTGTGCACAATGATTGAATTTGCGCCCAAGAATGCTTTGCATATCTTTATAGATAATCTTGATAAGCTTCATGCACTTTGTCACAAACAATCTTGCCGCACGGACTCTTGCTTATTTGATGGACCTTTGTGTGCGCTAACCATTGTATTTCCGAGTGTCGCTTGTGTTTGCTCTTTTTGCATGTATACCACTCCGGAGACACCTTGGAGTACTTGGATTGCGCAATGTCTTCAACTCCGTCCAACTTCAAGTCTGTCCACGACAACCGTTTCCATGGTGATGAGGATCACGATCCGAGGTCGGATCTTTCCCAAGGGAGGGGAGATGATGCGGAGCATCCTACGTTCATCTCCATGTACACCTTCATAGCACATCAAGCCCCAAATGGACCTACCAGACTTAAGGTGAACCCGCTCCTCTTTAAGATTTACATGAATATCTATGGGACTTGGTCGCTACCTCACCACGGAACATTGTGCATCATTAGGTACGAGGGCGACCGCCGCCAAGCAGCTAAGGAGCTTCCCGGAGGCCAAGGAGAAGTACCCCAAGGCCACAAGGAAGAAGGAGGAGTGCACGAAGATCAACTCTGCACTTCCCAGGCGACCCCGTGCCCATGGGCCTTGAAGACCCCGTGCGCACAGGCTACACAAAGAGCTCGCGCCGGAGCACCCCGTGTGCACGGGCCTGTACCGTGCCCACGGGACCCCCGTGCGCACGGGACCTACAGGATGGACGGCTGTGATTACTGTTTGGGCCTCCTCTTCATCCACCTCGTCCCTCACCTCCAGCCACCTATATATTCCGTACCTAGACCATTTGTTAGGGTTAGCAAAGGATATGATAGACATATGAGAGCTTTGCTCCTTGTACCACTCCTCCTCTTGAGAGAGAGAGAGAGAGACCTCTCCATTGGAGATCAAGACCTCCTATGGAGAAGATCCCTAGTGGATAGATCAAGACCTCCTATGGAGAAGATCCCTAGTGGATAGATCCCCATCATAGGATCACCAAGACCTCATTCCTCATAGGATTGGGATGAACTAGCACCTTGTATCTTTTCTTTGTTGTTTTTGAATCATTGTATCTCTCTTTGTGTGATTGGATCTAGCATATGTGTGATTGGATCTAGTCAATTGAGTGTTTTCCCTCTTGTGTTCATCTTATTCTTAGGGATTCCCCCTCCAATTCGTGAAAGATCTTCACTTAGGGTTCCACCCTACACCACTCTGGCAGGAAAGCGGGGTCGTCAACAGCGTAGTCGATCGGGGCACCAGCAGCGGTGTCAGTCTCGTAGTCTACCAGAGAGAAGAGGGGGAAGAAACAATGAATACAATGCAAACAGATGCATAACAATGCATGACATGACAAGTAATGTTGCTAGGTGTGCCCTAACGCGGTATGAGGTGGTACCGGTGAAGGGGGGAAACATCCGGGAAAATATCCCCGGTGTTTCGCGTTTTCGGACAGATGAATCGGAGGCGGAAAGTTGCGTGTTCGCTATGCTAGGGATGCGTGGTGGACAAACAGGCTGCGTATCCGGATTCGTCTCGTCGTTCTGAGCAACTTTCATGTACAAAGTTTTTCCATCCGAGCTACGGTTTATTTTATATTAATTTTAAAAGATTTAAATCATTTTTAGGATTTATTTAATTATTTAAATCAACATTATCCAGAACAGTGCATGCTGACATCAGCATGATGTCAGCAGTTGACCGTTGACCTGGTCAACCTGACAGGCGGGTCACACCTGTCAGCGACTGTTTGACTAATTAACAGTAGTTAATTAGGTTAACTAGTTATTAGCTTAATTAAACTTAATTATTTAACTTAAACAGAATTAATTAAGCTAATTATTTAGTTAGTTAATTAATTAATTTTATTATTATTTATTATATTTTTTAATTCTTTTTTTAAAACGTTCTCAGGGGCGTGGGCCCCTACGGTCAGTGACACAGGGGAGGCAACGGGGCGGGTTAGCGGGTGCCCGCCCGCCCGACAGGGCGCTTGCCCAGGACAGCCGCGGGGCGGGGCGTAGCGGGGCCCCGGCGACCACCGCAGCGAGCTGCAGCAGCCGCGGGGAAGGGAAGTAGCAGGGAGCGCGCACGCCGGCGTGGTCGCGGGGTGGTGCGGCGGACGGAGGCGGGTGCTGCAGCGGCGGGCGCGGAAGGAGCGGCGCGGCGCGTGCGGCAGCGGGTGCGGCGACGGTCGGCGCGAGCTGGATGGCGACCACGGGGCCGACAGTGAGTGGGCGCGGCGGAGCCAGGGCGAGGGCTGCGGGACGAGGCCGGAGCTCGACCGGAGCGAGCTCATGGTGTGCACGCAGCGGGGCTGTAACATCCCAATTTTTATTAATTTGGATGTTAATAGAATCATTCAATGCATATCATATTTCTTTGCATTTTGGAGTTTTTGAAATATTCAAATAATAGTTTTCCACCCGATAAAAACAAATGAGAGGGGATAAGATGACTTCATCAAAATATAAAAAGAGTGGGAAATTTTATTTTGAATATTACTTTAAGTTTTGGAGTTGTTTGGTAATTATTTATTTGCAAAACGTGCATTAGTTGCATTAGGAAAATTATTTTCAAAATGTTTTGTGCTTAAGTTAATGTTCATTAGGCTCTAAATATTACGTAGTTATTTTAGAAATTTATTTGGTGTTTTTAGAAATTCTTTTGAATTAGTTATGAGCACTTTAGTCTCCAAAAAAAACACGCACGCACGCACTCACCGCAGCCTGGACCGAAACTGGGTTCGGCCCATGAGCGCCCCAACTGGCCCAGTTGGCCATTTGGCCTAAGGCCAGCGCCCGAAACCTCACGCACCGGTCGACCGCTCCGCGCCCACCCTCTCTCGCTACCGCCGCCGCCACTGACTGTTGGGCCCCGCTCCACCTCATCTCCCCCAACCTCCCGCTTGCCCCGCTCGGATGAGCTCGCCGCCGCGCTCCCGCAACCGTCGGGCGAGGTCCTCGCGGATAACACTTATCCGCGGCACCCGCACGCCCTCCCCTCGCCTATAAATGCCCCGGGCTCCCCTCTGTCGATATTGCCGCCCCGCTTCTTCCCACGCCGCCCCTACCGCCCGCAGTCGCCGCTTGGATCTCGCCGGCCGAACGGACCTCGCCGGAGCATTCCGCTGCCAGTAAACCACCCCGAGCCCTTGTTCCTTCGTCAATCTTGCCACCGTGAACTCGCGCATCTTGTTCACATCTTTTTTCTCGCCTAGGTCCCGCCGAAGACGACGCCCCAACGACGCCCGACCTCGCCGGAGCCCACGGAGCGCCGCCGCCTTCGCCTCGCCGACCCCGACACCCCTGAGGAGCCCCGACGCCACCATCCGGACGCCCAAGCCGCGCTGCACCTCCCCGTCTTCTTCCCTGACGCTGAGGACCGCCGTAGCCGTTGCCCCGCCATCACCCGACGTCGCGCCGCCGTCCTCTGCTCATCGCCGGCCACCACCACCCGCTGTAAGCCGCCGCCCCACCCTCGCCCGTTAGATCGGACACCAACGGCCTAGATTAGATTAGGTTAGTTGTTTTTTTAGTTGAACCGGTACGCGGTTAACTGTGGTTTTTATTTTAAAAATTACCGGTCGGTTTCCTTTAGACCGTGCGGTTTTATTTAAACCGAGCGTCGGTTTTTATTTAGTTAGCCATCGTCGCTGTTTTTCTTATTTAGCGGCCGTTCACTGTATAGCCTCCGCAGCGGACACTGCTCGGCCAGCCAAGAGCCGCCACATGGCCAGGGACTTGTCTGCGATAATTTCTTTCTATGTTTACTCCATGTAATTAGCAGATTAGTCCCTGAACTTTGCGTAGCCACAACTTTTTAACCGTAGATCCAAACTCGATGAAACCAGTGGCAAATTCTTCGTATTGTTTAGATCTATCTAGTAGCATAGTTTTTGCAAACTTTTGTTAGATTCAAATTTGAATTTATTCAGATTCTAATTCAAACTTCAAATAGCCATATCTCCCAAACCATAGCTCCGATTAAGTTGATTCCTTTTGCATGCTGTCACCGTAGCAAAGCCCTATCACCTGGACCTTTGTCACCATAATTTTTCACACACTAGATTCTCCCCTTTAATATTTTTACTAGTATGCATAGTATGCACTATACTTCACATCACTCCTTGAACCATAGGACTATGTTGTTTTGCGCTTGGAATATTTCTGTAGTAGCTTAGTGTGTTGTATGTTCATTTGGTTTTTCCGAGACTTTTTGCTATGCTAAGTAGATGTGGATTGGGAAGTGACCATTGTAAAGTTTGAGTGACAATGCAGTAAATAGGACCTAAGTTAATTAATGAAGTACCTGGGCGGAAACTTGTGGGAATGGTGGCGAAGTACAGTGGGGCACGCATGGGAAATCCATGGTGGTGCACCACTAGTGGACCGTCCGCTCAGGCTCAAAGAGATCAATCGTATTCCCATGTCTAGAAGCTTACGTGTGCAGCCACAGGCCAATATGGGCTCTGGCTTAGTTGAGTAGTTAGTGTGACCCCTTCCGGGATGGGCTAGCAGATGTAGAATGATGTAGGTGTACCGGCCTATCCATGGGTTAAGGGGGAATATTTTCGAAAGGCTATGTCTCGATCTTCCGATCATGGAGGTGGTCGAGTCTTGTGGGGAAAAGTGCACAACCTCTGCAGAGTTTTCAACCTAATCAATTAGCCGTGTCCCCGGTTACGGACAACTTGAGCATCTAGTAGTGGAAATGCCGGGAGATCTCCTCACCTTTAATTAAATAGTTGGGTTTTAAATGAAACTTGGGGATGGATGGAGTTGGATTTGCCAACTCATCCTATGCAAATGTGTAGTAGTAGAATAACAATCTTTTTTAATAGGGAAAAACTAGCTTTATGCAAAAAAAAACTAAACTTAGAGCTTTCCACCAGCCAAACTGCATGTAAAAGTAGGTTCATTTCACTATGATGTGACTTGTGAGTACATTCAATGTACTGACCCATTTGGCTGCAACTTATCATGTTGCAGATATATCCGACAAGTATTAAGGTGCGATAGGTCGATGTTCTACACTCAACCTTGCTCGTGGAGTTGGACTCATTTACTTCTTTGCTTCCGCAGTTTTTGCTTATTGGCTTTATGCCCTAATTTGTAATAAATGAATTGCTCCTGGACTATCGATGTAATAAAGAGATGTGTGTTATTTCTGTTATTTCATCGAGTACTGTGTGTGCTAGCAAGTCGATCCAGGGACTAGCACGGTAAGCACAGAGACTTCGACTCTTACCGAGTCGGGTCGCTACAGGGGCGCATCGGCGGCGACGAACAAGCAGCGAGGCGCGGTGAGTGGATGAAGGCGGGGCGCGGAGCGCCGGTGCACGCAGTGCGGGGAGGGGCTCGGGGCGGCCGGCAGATGCAGGCGGGCGAGGCCGGCGGGTGTCACGCGGGCCTACAAAGGCGGGTGCGGCGGCTGCGCAGGCGAAGCGCGGCGATGCGAGCGACGCACGCGCCGTCGAGCCGTGGCATGGGCGCGGTGAGCGCGTCACGGGGAGCAAAGGGCGGACACGCGCGCGAGCAGCGGCGGCGCGAGAGCGCGTGCACGTACGTGCGCACGGGGGCAGGAGAGAGGAGCAGAGGCGGCCTCACGGGAGGGATCATAGGGAAAAGGGCAGTGTGGCGTGAGGTGGAGGTCGGAGACGCCGCGACGAAGAGGAGCAGTTCGGCGAGGAGGAGGCGCCGGCGACGTGGTCGTGCGGTGAGGGCGGCTAGCGGCGGCCGGTTCCCCCTCCACGATCCCGATCCAATCGGGGGAGAGGGGGGATATTTTGCGGGGAGTGGGGCTGTCGGTGGTTGACTGGGAGGAGTGGGGGTGGGCCTTGGCCCAGTTGGGAAGGCCAGCTGGGCCGGAGCCAGTGGGGGGTGCTTCCTCTTTATTTATTTATTTTTTTTGTTTTGTCTTTTGTATTTTCTATTCTTTTATTTATTTACTTTTCTACTTTAAATCATTTTAAATTATTTAGGCATTTTATAAAAATGTGTTACTACAGCATATTTATCTACGTAATATTTAGTACAAACCGAACATTCTTATTTTAATGTTTGAAAACTTTTATTATTTACCAAACTTTGAATTTGAATTTTGTACCGGTTTTTGAACTAATCCGAGATTAACTACAGTGACAGAGGTGGCGTGGCATCATTAACGGGGGATTACTGTAGCCTAATTATCCGGGCGTCACACTGGCCGTGAAGGGATTGACAACCCCTTTATCGCGTTGGTTGCGAGGTTCTTATTTGTTTGTGTAGGTACGAGGTGACTCGCGCGTGGTCTCCTACTGGATTGATACTTTGTTCTCAAAAACTGAGGGAAATACATATGCTGCTTTACTGCATCACCCTTTTCTCTTCAAGGGAAAACCAGTATAGTGACACTCTGTTTGTCTATGTATTCACACATGTACTAAGTTTCCGGTTAATACAATTCTAGCATGAATAATAAACATTTATCATGATATAAGGAAATATAAATAACAACTTTAGTATTGCCTCTAGGGCATATTTCCTTCAGTCTCCATCTTGCACTAGAGTCAATAATCTAGTTCACATCGTTTATGTGATTTAACACCAATAGCTCACATCTTTATGTGATTAGTTTATATCTCCATGTGACTAACACCCAAAGGGTTTACCAGAGTCGATAATCTAGTTCAAATCACTATGTGATTAACACCCAAAGAGTGATCATGTTTTGCTTGTGAGAGAAATTTAGTCAACGGGTCTGCCACATTTAGAGTCGTATGTATTTTGCAAATTTTCTCTGTCTACAATGCTTTGCACGGAGCTACTCTAGCTAATTGCTCCCACTTTCAGTATGTACCTAGATCGAGACTTAGAGTCATCCAGATCGGTGTCAAAGCTTGCATCGACGTAACTCTTTACGACGAACTCTTTGTCACCTCCATAACCGAGAAACATTTCCTTATTCCACTAAGGATATTTTTGACCACTGTCCAGTAATCCACTCCTGGATCACTATTGTATCCTCTTGCCAAACTTATGGTGAGGTACACAATAGGTCTGGTACATAGCATAGCATACTTTGTAGAACCTATGACTGAGGCATAGGGAATGACTTTTCATTCTCTTCCTATTTTCTGCCGTGGTCGGGTTTTGAGTCTTTACTCAACTTCACACCTTGCAACACAGGCAAAAACTCCTTCTTTGACTGTTCCACTTTGAACTACTTCAAAATCTTGTCAAGGTATGTACTCATTGAAAATATATCAAGCGTCTTGATCTATCTCTATAGATCTTGATGCTCAATATGTAGGTAGCTTCACCGAGGTCTTTCTTTGAAAAACTCTTTTCAAATACTCCTTTATGCTTTCCAGAAAATTCTACATTATTTCCGATCAACAATATGTCATTGACATATACTTATCAGAAATGATGTAGTGCTCCCACTCACTTTCTTGTAAATACATACTTCACCGCAAGTCTGTATAAAATCATATGCTTTGATCACTTTATCAAAGTATATATCCCAACTCTGAGATGCTTGCACCAGTCCATAGATGGATCGCTGGAGCTTGCACACTTTGCTAGCACCTTTAGGATTGACAAAACCTTATTATTGCATCATATATAACTCTTCTTTAACAAATCCATTAAGGAATGCAATTTTGACATCCATTTGCCAGATTTCATAAAATGCGACAACTGCTAACATGATTCGGATAGACTTTTAAGCATCGATACGAGCGAGAAAATCTCATCGTAGTCAACACCTTGAACTTGTCGAAAACATTTTGCGACAATTCGAGCTTTGTAGATAGTAACACTACTACCAGCGTCCGTCTTCCTCTTGAAGATCCATTTATTCTTAATGACTCACCGATCATCGGGCAAGTCAATCAAAGTCCATACTTTGTTCTCATACATGGATCCCATCTCAGATTTCATGGCCTCAAGCCATTTCGCGGAATCTAGGCTCATCATGGCTTCCTCATAGTTCGTAGGTTTGTCATGGTCTAGTAACATGACTTCCAAAAATGATTACCGTACCACTCTAGTGCGGACCATACTCTGGTTGTCCTACGAGGTTCGGTAATAACTTGATCTGAAGTTTCATGATCATCATCATTAGCTTCCTCAATAATTGGTGTAGAGATCACTAGAACTGATTTCTGTGATGAACTAATTTCCAATTCGGGAGAAGGTACAATTACCTCATCAAGTTCTACATTCCTCCCATTCACTTCTTTCGGGAGAAACTTCTTCTCTAGAAAGGATCCACTCTTAGCAACAAAGATATTGCCTTTCGGATCTTTGATAGAAGGTGTACCCAACAGTTTCTTTTTGGGTATCCTATGAAGACGCACTTTTCTGATTTTTTGGTTTTTGTGCTTATTAGGCTGAAACTTTTTCACATAAGCATCACAACCCCAAACTTTAAGAAACGACATCTTAGGTTTCTTGCTAAACCACAATTCATATGGTGTCGTCTCAATGGATTTAGATGGTGCCCTATTTAACGTGAATGCAGCTGTCTCTAATGCATAACTCCAAAACAATAGTGATAAATCGGAAAGAGACATCATAGATTGCACCATATCTAATAAAGTACGATTACGACGTTCGGACACACCATTATGTTGTGGTGTTCCAGGTGGCATGAGTTTGTGAAACTATTCCACATTGTTTTAAATGAAGACCAAACTCGTAACTCAAATATTCGTCTCCGCAATCAGATCTTAGAAACTTTTATTTTCTTGTTACGATGATTTTCCACTTCACTCTAAAATTCTTTGAACTTTTCAAATGTTTCAGGCGTATGTTTCATCAAGTAGATATACCCATATCTGCTCAAATTATCTGTGAAGGTCAGAAAATAATGATACCTGCCGCGAGCCTCAACACTATCGAACTGCATACATCAGTATGTATTATTTCCAACAAGTCTATTGCTCGCTCCATTGTTCCGAAGAACGGAGTCTTAGTCATCTTTCCCATGAGGCATGGTTCGCAAGCATCAACTGATTCATAATCAAGTGATTCCAAAAACCCATCAACATGGATTTTCTTCATGCGCTTTACACCAATATGACCTAAACGGCAATGCCACAAATAAGTTGCACTATCATTATTAACTTTGCATCTTTTGGATTCAATATTAAGAATATGTGTATTACTACGATCGAGATTCAATAAACCATTCACCTTGGGTGTATGACCTTAGAAGGTTTTACTCATGTAAACAGAATAACAATTATCATTGACTTAAATGAATAACCGTATTGCAATAAACATGATCCAATCATATTATGCTTTACGCAAACACCAAATAACATTTATTTAGGTCCAACACCAATCCCGAAGGTATAGGGAGTGTGCGATGATGATCATATCAATCTTGGAACCACTTCCAACACACATCGTCACTTCACCCTTAACTAGTCTCTGTTCATTCTGCAACTCCCGTTCCGAGTTACTAATCTTAGCAACTGAACTAGTATCAAATACTGAGGGGTTGCTATAAACACTAGTAAAGTACACATCAATAACATGTATATCAAATATACATTTGTTCACTTTGCCATTCTTCTTATCCGCTAAATACTTGGGGCAGTTCTGCTTCTAGTGAGCAGTCCCTTTGCAGTAGAAACACTTAGTCCCAGGCTTAGGTCTAGACTTGGGTTTCTTCACTTCAGCAGCAACTTGCTTACTGTTTTTCTTGAAGTTCCCCTTCTTCCCTTTGCCCTTTTCTTGAAACTAGTGGTCTTGTCAACCATCAACACTTGATGTTTTTCTTGATTTCTACCTTCGTCGATTTCAGCATCACGAAGAGTTTGGGAATCATTTTCGTTATCCCTTGCATATTATAGTTCATCACGAAGTTCTAGTAACTTGGTGATAGTGACTAGAGAACTCTGTCAATCACTATCTTATCTGGAGGATTAACTCCCACTTGATTCAAGTGATTGTAGTACTCAGACATTCTGAGCACATGCTCACTAGCTGAGCTATTCTCCTCCATCTTGTAGGCAAAGTACTACCAGAGGTCTCATACCTCTCGACATGGGCATGTGTATGAAATACCAATTTCAACTCTTAGAACATCTTATATGTTCCGTGGCGTTCAAAACGTTTCTGAAGTCCCGGTTCTAAGCCGTAAAGCATGGTGCACTAAACTATTAAGTAGTCATCATACCGAGTTTTGTCAAATGTTCATAACGTGTGTATCTGCTCCTGCAATAGGTCTGCCACCTAGCGGTGCATCAAGGACATAATTCTTCTCTGCAACAATGAGGATAATCCTCAGATCACAGATCCAATCCGCATCATTGCTACTAACATCTTTCAACTTTATTTTCTCTAGGAACATATCAAAAATAAATGGGGAGCTACATCGCAAGCTATTGATCTACAACATAGGTATGCAAATACTATCAGGACTAAGTTCATGATAAATTAAAGTTCAATTTAATCATATTACTTAAGAACTCCCACTTAGATAGACATCCCTCTAGTCACCTAAATGATCACATGATCCAAATCAACTAAACCATGTCTGATCATCACGTGAGATGGAGTAGTTTTCAATGGTGAACATCACTATATTGATCATATCTACTATATGATTCACGCTCGACCTTTCGGTCTCCGGTGTTCCGAGGCCATATCTGCATATGCTAGGCTCGTCAAGTTTAACCTGAGTATTTCTGCGTGTGCAAAACTGGCTTGCACCCGTTGTATGTGAACGTAGAGCTTATCACACCCGATCATCATGTGGTGTCTCGGCACGACGAACTTTTGGCAATGGTGCATACTCAGGGAGAACACTTGTACCTTGAAATTTAGTGAGAGATCATCTTATAATGCTACCGTCAATCAAGCAGAATAAGATGCATAAAGGATAAACATCACATGCAATCAATATAAGTGATATGATATGGCCATCATCATCTTGTGCCCGTGATCTCCATATCCAAAGCATCGTCATGATCACCATCGTCACCGGCTTGACACCTTGATCTTCATCGAAGCATCGTTGTCGCCACGCCAACTATTGCCTCCACGACTATCGCTACCGCTTAGTGATAAAGTAAAGCAATTACATGGCGATTGAATTTCATACAATAAAGCGACAACCATATGGCTCCTGTGCCAGTTGCTGATAACTCCGTTACAAAACATGATCATATCATACAATAAAATTTAGCATCATGTCTTGACCATATCACATCACAACATACCCTGCAAAAACAAGTTAGACATCCTCTACTTTGTTGTTGCAAATTTTACGTGGCTGCTACGGGTTGAGCAAGAACCGTTCATACCTACGCATCAAAAAACCACAGCGCGGTATAGTGATTGCTTTTTGATCTTCAGAAAGAACCATGTTCATTGAATCCGATTCAACTAAAGCTGGAGAAACAGACACCCACAAGCCACCTATGTGCGAAGCACGTCGGTAGAACCAGTCTCGCGTAAGCGTACGCGTAATGTCGATCTGGGCCGCTTCATCCAACAATGCCGCTGAATCAAGAATCAACTAGTGACAGCAAGCAATATGTATATACTCACGCCCACAACTCTTTTGTGTTCTACTCGTGCATATAACATCTACGCATAAACCTGGCTCAGATGCCACTGTAGGGGAACGCAATAATTTCAAAATTTTCCTACGCACACACAAGATCATGGTGATGCATAGCAACAAGAGGGGAGAGTGTGTCCACGTACCCTCGTAGACCGAAAACAGAAGCGTTATGACAACGCGGTTGATGTAGTCATACGTCTTCACGATCGGCCGATCCTCAGTACCGAACATACGGCACCTCCGCGATCTGCATACGTTCAGCTCGGTGACGTCCCGCGAACTCACGATCTAGTAGTGCTTTGAGGGAGAGTTTCGTCAGCACGACGGTGTGATGACGGTGTTGATAAAGCTACTGACGCAGTGCTTCGCCTAAGCACCGCTACGATATGACCGAGGTGGATTATGGTGGAGGGGGGCACCACACACGGCTAAAAGATCAATGATCAACTTGTGTGTCTCCATGGGGTGCCCCCTCCCCCGTATATAAAGGAGTGCAGGAGGGGGAGGGCCCTCCCTCTACTATGGCGCGCCTTGGGGATTCCTACTCCCACCGGGAGTAGGATTCCCCCCCCTTCCATGTAGTAGGATAGGAGGGAAGGAAAGGGAAAAGAGAAGAGAAGGAAGGAGGGGGTGCTGCCCCTCCCCCTAGTCCAATTCGGACTAGGCCTTGGGGGGAGCGCAACCTCCCCTCCCTCTTTTCCCTAAAGCCCAATAAGGCCCATATACTCCCCGGCGAATTCCCGTAACTCTCTGGTACTCCGAAAAATGGCCGAATCACTCAGAACCTTTCCCATGTCCGAATATAGTCATCCAATATATCGATCTTTACGTCTCGACCATTTCGAGACTCCTCGTCATGTCCCCGATCTCATTCGGGACTCCAAACTACCTTCGGTACATCAAAACACATAAACTCATAATATCGATCGTCACCGAACGTTAAGCGTGCGGACCCTGCGGGTTCGAGAACTATGTAGACATGACCGAGACTCGTCTTCGGTCAATAACCAATAGCGGAACCTAGATGCTCATATTGGCTCCTACATATTCTACGAAGATCTTTATCGGTCAAACCGCATAACAACATACGTTGTTCCCTTTGCCATCGGTATGTTACTTGCCCGAGATTCGATCGTCGGTATCTCAATACCTAGTTCAATCTCGTTACCAGCAAGTCTCTTTACTCGTTCCTTAATACATCATCCCGCAACTAACCCATTAGTTGCATTGCTTGCAAGGCTTAAAGTGATGTGCATTACCGAGAGGGCCCAGAGATACCTCTCCGACAATCGAAGTGACAAATCCTAATCTCGATCTATGCCAACTCAACAAGTACCATCAGAGACACCTGTAGAGCACCTTTATAATCACCCAGTTACGTTGTGACGTTTGGTAGCACACAAAGTGTTCCTCCGATATTCAGGAGTTGCATAATCTCATAGTCATAGGAACATGTATAAGTCATGAAGAAAGCAATAGAAATATACTAAACGATCGAATGCTAAGCTAATGGAATGGGTCAAGTCAATCACATCATTCTCTAATGATGTGATCCCGTTAATCAAATGACAACTCATGTATATGGCTAGGAAACTTAACCATCTTTGATTCAATGAGCTAGTCAAGTAGAAGCATACTAGTGACACTCTGTTTGTCTATGTATTTGCACATGTACTAAGTTTCCGGTTAATACAATTCTAGCATGAATAATAAACATTTATCATGATATAATGAAATATAAATAACAACTTTATTATTGTCTCTGGGGCATATTTCCTTCACTAACCTCAGCATCACAGCCATTTGCTCTTTCACAAATATATCACGTGATTCATCAATAAGCACCGAGAATTGTTTGTCACCAAGCTCTGCCATGATCTTCTTTCTAACTTCATGTGCACAACACATTGCAAGCTCCTTTTGAATGTCACCAGATGTCATTGTGCAATTTCTACCACCACGGTTAAAAGCATCTCTGACTTGTTCATTCTTAGTTTTTTCCAAATCTATCATCTCTCTAAAGTTTCCCTTGTTTAGAGAAGTAGTTGATTCATCATGTCCGCAGAATGCCAAGCCTTGTGCAGTGAGATATCTTGAACAACTTACAGAACAAGTTAAACGAATCTTATACATTTCTTCTGATTCCTTGCTTGATCTAGCAAAGTTACTTGCCACACTTTGTCTTTGATTATTATAATCATCATAATGCTTGACGCAAGAGTTGTGCTTACTACCATGATCACCAATATGATCTTTGAAGCCTTTAGATGCATGCTTCCAATCTGTAAATCCTTGTGAAGACTTCATAACCAAAGTGCTCAGCCCTTCCGGGTTGCTTAAAGAGAAAACAATAAAAACAATAAGCTGCATTCTTCCACTCACTGTATTCTATCCAGTCGTACCTTCTATACCAAGATTTGGAAAATTCTCTTGAGGAACGCGAACTTTCAAATTCAGTACGATGGTATTTATTCAAATCTGGTTGCATTGGACCCTTCATTATATATGCTCTCCTCACTTGGTCTTGAATATTAGGAGGATACTCACAAATTTGTTTCCTCTTTCCCGGACCGCGCTCAATCGCATTTGGATTAAATTCATTGGCAACGTCAGGCGCTGGTGGCTCTACTTCTATTTTAGGCTGCGCATCATTCACATTTTCAGTCCATTTCTCTACTTCTACTTCAGGTTGCACATCATTCATATTTTCAGCCCTTGCTCTCTTAACCAAAAACCTCCTCATCTCTGAAATTTAGTGAGTAAAAAATCTGAAGTTAGTTTTTACACAAATAAGAATATGGGTTATCACAAGTTCATAGTACAGTACAATAACAAAGCTACTTGCATCAACTACATGTATCAGATTATCAAGTATTTCTTGATGTTGCCAAAGTGATATCGGTGAAATATTTCTTAAAATTACTAGAGGAAAGAGTCTGCAACCTGCATACTAGTTTGTCAGTCTAATTAACTTACAGTTTCGGTAGTTTCCAACAGCTAACAAATAGATTTTCTCTTTGGACTTTGGTCTTGATCATCCCCAATCAAAAGTTCCTAAATAAGCCCTAAGTACATCAATCTCATTATCTCAACCCAAATCAGTTATTAAGTACGTGATCTTACCGGAAGGAAAGGAACCGCCTCAGCCTTCAGGAGAGGAAGGGCCAAAGGAGGGGACGACCGTGGCCACTATCGGCTCGTCGTCAGCCTGCCGCTCGCCCAGCCCCAGATCGCCGCCTCGCCTTCAAGTCCCCGCCGCCCTTGGGAGAAACCGAAGAGACGCGAGAAGCCGAGAACTGTCTGGACTCTGGAGCGATCGATGGTATTTCCTGTTGCCTCGTGGGCTGGAGCGAAGCGATCGATGGTATTCTTTTTTTTCTCGTGGGCTGGAGTGATCGGGATGTTCAAGTAAATAAATGGGTTGGGTTGTGAAGGAGGCCTAATCCAGTTTTGCTCGGGTAAATCCACTCCGTATCGAGCAGTTTTACGTATTGTTGTATCACCACTTTTGCCGTCGGAGCGCCAACTGTTGGGGAACGTAGCAGAAATTCAAAATTTTTCTACGTGTCACCAAGATCTATCTATGGAGAGACCACCAACGAGGGGAAGGAGAGTGCATCTACATACCCTTGTAGATCGCTAAGCGGAAGCGTTCAAGAGAACGGGGTTGAAGGAGTCGTACTCGTCGTGATCCAAATCACCGGAGATCCTAGTGCCGAACGGACGGCACCTCCGTGTTCAACACACGTACAGCCCGGTGACGTCTCCCATGCCTTGATCCAGCAAGGAGAGAGGGAGAGGTTGAGGAAGACTCCGTCCAGCAGCAGCACGACAGCGTGGTGTTGATGGAGGAGCGTGGCAATCCTGCAGGGCTTCGCCAAGCACCGCAATAGACGAGGAGGGAGAGGGGTAGGGCTGCGCCGAGAAGGAGAGGAACCCGTGTGTATTGGGCAGCCCAAACCTCAACTATATATAGGGGAAGGGGAGGGGCTGCGCCCCCACCTAGGGTTCCCTCCCTAGGGGTGGCGGCAGCCCCCTAGATCCCATCTAGGGGCGGCCAAGGGGAGGGGAGAGGGGGAGGCGCACCAGGGTGGGCCTTAGGGCCCATCTGCCCTAGGGTTTGCCCCCCTTCCCCTCTTCCTTGCGCCTTGGGCCTTGGTGGGGGGCGCACCAGCCCACCTGGGGCTGGTCCCCTCCCACACTTGGCCCATGCAGCCCTCCGGGGCTGGTGGCCCCACTTGGTGGACCTCCGGGACCCTCCCGGTGGTCCCGGTACGTTACCGATAAACCCCGAAACTTTTCCGGTGACCAAAACAGGACTTCCCATATATAAATCTTTATCTCCGGATCATTCCGGAACTCCTCGTGACGTCCGGGATCTCATCTGGGACTCCGAACAACATTCGGTAACCACGTATATCTATTCCCTATAACCCTAGTATCATCGAACCTTAAGTGTGTAGACCCTACGGGTTCGGGAACCATGCAGACATGACCAAGATAACTCTCCGGTCAATAACCAACAGCGGGATCTGGATACCCATGTTGGTTCCCACATGTTCCACGATGATCTCATCGGATGAACCACGATGTCAAGGACTTAATCAATCCCGTATACAATTCCCTTTGTCTATGGGTACGATACTTGCCCGAGATTCGATCGTCGGTATCCCGATACCTTGTTCAATCTCGTTACTGGCAAGTCTCTTTACTCGTTCCGTAACACATCATCCCGTGATCAACTCCTTGATCACATTGTGCACATTATGATGATGTCCTACCGAGTGGGCCCAGAGATACCTCTCCATTTACACGGAGTGACAAATCCCAGTCTCGATTCGTGCCAACCCAACAGACACTTTCGGAGATACCTGTAGTGTACCTTTATAGCCACCCAGTTACGTTGTGACGTTTGGCACACCCAAAGTATTCCTACGGTATCCGGGAGTTGCACAATCTCATGATCTAAGGAAATGATACTTGACATTAGAAAAGCTTTAGCATACGAACTACATGATCATGTGCTAGGCTTAGGATTGGGTCTTGTCCATCACATCATTCTCCTAATGATGTGATCCCGTTATCAACGACATCCAATGTCCATGGTCAGGAAACCGTAACCATCTATTGATCAACGAGCTAGTCAACTAGAGGCTTACTAGGGACATGGTGTTGTCTATGTATCCACACATGTATCTGAGTTTCCTATCAATACAATTCTAGCATGGATAATAAACGATTATCATGAACAAGGAAATATAATAATAACCAATTTATTATTGCCTCTAGGGCATATTTCCAACAGTCTTCCACTTGCACTAGAGTCAATAATCCAGTTCACATCGATATGTGATTAACACTCAAGGTCACATCCCCATGTGACTAACACCCAAAGAGTTCTGGGTTTGATCATGTTATGCTTGTGAGAGAGGTTTCAGTCAACGGGTCTGCAACATTCAGATCTGTATGTACTTCGCAAATTTCTATGTCATCTTATAGATGCAACTGCTACGCTACATTTGGAGCCATTTCAAATAACCGTTCTACTTGGAGCTTTTCTAAATTGTTGCTCCATTATATGTATCTGGTATCTCTACTCAGAGCTATCCGGATAGGTGTTAAGCTTGCATCGACGTTACTCTTTACGTCGAACTCTTTATTACCTCCATAACCGAGAAACATATCCTTATTCCTCTAAGGATAATTTAGACCGCTATCTGGTGATCTACTCCTAGATTACCTTGTACCCTCTTGCCAGATATGTGGCAAGGCACACATCAGGTGCGGTACTCAGCATGGCATACCGTATAGAGCCTATGACAAAAGCATAGGGGATGACCTTCGTCCTTCCTCTTTCTTCTGCCGTGGTCGAGCTTTTAAGTCTTAACTTCATACCTTACAACTCAGGAAAGAACTCCTTCTTTGACTGATCCATCTTGAACACCTTCAAGATCATGTCAAGGTATGTGCTCATTTGAAAGTACCATTAAGCGTATTGATCTATCCATATAGATCTTGATGCTCAATGTTCAAGTAGCTTAATCCAGGCTTTCCATTGAAAACACTTTCCAAATAACCCTATATGCTTTCCAGAAATTCTACGTCATTTCTGATCAACAATATGTCAACAACATATACACATCAGAAATTCTATAGTGCTCCCACTTACTTCTTTGGAAATACAAGTTTCTCATAAACTTTGTATACACCCAAAATCTTTGATCATCTCATCAAAGCATACATTCCAACTCCGAGATGCTTACTCCAGTCCTTAGAAGGATTGCTGGAGCTTTGCATACTTATTAGCATCTTTCAGGATTGACAAAACCTTCCGGTTGTATCACATACAACCTTTCCTCAAGAAAATCGTCGAGGAAACAATGTTTTGACATCCTATCTGTAGATTTCATAAATAATGCAGTAATCGCTAATATAATTCCAACAGACTCTTAGCATCGCTACGAGTGAGAATTCTCATCGTAGTCAACTCCTTGAACTTGTCGGAAAACATCTTAACGACAAGTTGAGCTTTCTTAATGGTGATACCTACCATCATTGTCCGTCTTCCTTTTAAAATCCATATGTACCTAACAGCCTTATGACCATCAAGTAGTTCTCCCAAAGTCTACACTTTGTTTTCATATATGGATCCTCTCTCGGATTATATGGCCTTGAGCCATTTTGGAATCCAGGCCCACCATCGCTTCTCCATAGCTCATAGGTTCATTGTTGTCTAGCAACATGACTTCCAAGACAGGATTACGTACCACTCTGAAGTAGCACGCATCCTTGTCATCCTACGAGGTTTGGTAGTGACTTGATCTGAAGTTTCATGATCACTATCATAAGCTTCCACTTCAATTGGTGTAGGTGCCACAGGAACAACTTCCTGTGCCCTGCCACACACTAGTTGAAGAGACGGTTCAATAACCTCATCAAGTCTCCACCATCCTCCCACTCAATTCTTTCGAGAGAAACTTTTCCTCGAGAAAGGACCCGATTCTAGAAACAATCCCTTATTGCTTTCGAATCTGAGATAGGAGGTATGCCCAACTGTTTTGGGTGTCCTATGAAGATGCATTTATCCGCTTTGGGTTCGAGCTTATCAGCCTGAAACTTTTTCACATAAGCGTCGCAGCCCCAAACTTTTAAGAAATGACAGCTTAGGTTTCTCTAAACCATAGTTCATACGGTGTCATCTCATCGGAATTACGTGGTGCCCTATTTAAAGTGAATGTGGTTGTCTCTAATGCCTAACCCATAAACTATCGTGGTAATTCGATAAGAGACATCATGGTATGCATCATATCCAATAGGGTGCAGTTATGATGTTCGGACACACCATCACACTATGGTGTTCCAGGCTGTATTGGTTGTGAAACAATTTCCACAACGTCTTAATTCTATGCCAAACTCGTAATTCAGATATTCATCTCTATGATCATATAATAGACATTTTATCCTCTTGTCACGACGATCTTTCAACTTCACCCTGAAATTACTTGAACCTTTCAATAATCCAGACTCGTGATTCATCAAGTAAATATACTCAATATCTACTCAAATCATCTGTGAAGTAAGAACATAACGATATCCACTACACGCCTCAGCACTCATTAGACTGCACACATCAAAATGTATTACTTCCAACAAGTTGCTTTCTAGTTCCATTTTACTGAAAATGAGGCTTTCAGTCATCTTACCCATGTGGTATGATTTGCATGTCTCAAGTGATTCAAAATCAAGTGAGTCCAAACGGTCCATTTGCATGGAGTTTCTTCATGCATATACACCAATAGACATGGTTCGCATGTCTCAAACTTTTCAAAACAAGTGAGCCCAAAGATCCATCAACATGGAGCTTCTTCATGCGTTTTATACCGATATGAGACAGTGCCACAAGTAGGTGGTACTATCATTACTATCTTATATCTTTTGGCATGAACATGTGTATCACTACGATCGAGATTCAATAAACCATTCATTTTAGGTGCAAGACCATTGAAGGTATTATCCAAATAAACAGAGTAACTATTATTCTCTTTAAATGAATAATCGCATTGCGATAGACACAATCCAATCATGTCTATGCTCAACGCAAACACCAAATAACAATTATTTAGGTTTTAATACCAATCTCGATGGTAGAGGGAGCGTACGATATTTGATCAACCTTGGAAATACTTCCAACACATATCGTCATCTCACCTTTTAGCTAGTCTCCGTTTATTCCGTAGCCTTTTGTTTCGAGTTACTAACACTTAGCAACCGAACCGGTATCTAATACCCTGGTGCTACTAGGAGTACTAGTAAAGTACACATTAACACAATGTATATCCAATATACTTCTATCGACCTTGCCAGCCTTCTCATCTACCAAGTATCTAGGGTAATTCTGCTCCAGTGGCTGTTCCCCTTATTATAGAAGCACTTAGTCTCGGGTTTGGGCTCAACCTTGGGTTTCTTCACTAGAGCAGCAGCTGATTTGCCGTTTCATGAAGTTTCCCTTCTTGCCCTTGCCCTTCTTGAAACTAGTGGTTTCACCAACCATCAACAATTGATGCTCCTTCTTGATTTCTACTTTTGTGGTGTCAAACATCGCGAATATCTCAAGGATCATCATATATGTCCCTGATATATTATAGTTCATCACGAAGCTCTAGCAGCTTGGTGGTAATGACTTCGGAGAACTATCACTATTTCATCTGGTAGATCAACTCCCACTTGATTCAAGCGATTGTTGTACTCAGACAATCTGAGCACAAGCTCAACAATTGAGCTTTTCTCCCTTAGTTTGCTGGCTAAGAAAATCGTCGGAGGTCTTATACCTCTTGACGTGGGCACGAGCCTGAAATCCCAATTTCAGCCCTCGAAACATCTCATATGTTTCGCGACGTTTTAAAACGTCTTTGGTGCCTCAACTCTAAACCGTTTAACTGGACTATCATGTAGTTATCAAAATGTGTATGTCAGATGTTCGCAACATCCACAGACGGCGTTCGAGGTTCAGCACACTGAGCGGTGCATTAAGGACATAAGCCTTTTACTGTCTGCATAATTGCTACTATCAACTTTCAACTAATTTTTCTCTAGGAACATATCTAAACAGTAGAACTAAAGCGCGAGCTACGACATAATTTGCAAAATCCTTTTGACTATGTTCAGGATAATTAAGTTCATCTTATGAACTCCCACTCAGATAGACATCCCTCTAGTCATCTAAGTGATTACATGATCCGAGTCAACTAGGCTGTGTCCGATCATCACGTGAGACGGACTAGTCAATACCGGTGAACATCTTCATGTTGATCGTATCTTCTATACGACTCATGTTCGACCTTTCGGTCTCTTGTGTTCCGAGGCCATGTCTGTACATGCTAGGCTCGTCAAGTCAACCTAAGTGTTTCGCGTGTGTAAATCTGTCTTACACCCGTTGTATGTGAACGTTAGAATCTAACACCCGATCATCACGTGGTGCTTCGAAACAACGAACTGTCGCAACGGTGCACAGTTAGGGGGAACACTTTCTTGAAATTATTATGAGGGATCATC
Organism: Triticum urartu; assembly: GCF_003073215.2. Lineage (NCBI taxonomy): Eukaryota > Viridiplantae > Streptophyta > Magnoliopsida > Poales > Poaceae > Triticum > Triticum urartu. The sequence goes on from NC_053026.1 coordinate 302,332,845, forward strand.
TTATTTACTACCGTCGTTCTAAGTAAACAAGATGCAAAAACATGATAAACATCACATGCAATCAAATAGTGACATGATATGGCCAATATCATATCGCTCCTTTTGATCTCCATCTTCGGGGCTCCATGATCATTATCGTCACCGGCATGACACCATGATCTCCATCATCATGATCTCCATCATCGTGTCTTCATGAAGTTGTCTCGCCAACTATTACTTCTACTACTACTACAGCTAACGGTTAGCAATAAAGTAAAGTAATTACATGACGTTTATGTTGACACGCAGGTCATAAATAAATAAAGACAACTCCTATGGCTCCTGCCGGTTGTCATACTCATCGACATGCAAGTCATGATTCCTATTACAAGAACATGATCAATCTCATACATCACATATCATTCATCACATTCTTCTTGGCCATATCACATCACATAGCATACCCCTGCAAAAACAAGTTAGACGTCCTCTAATTGTTGTTTGCATGTTTTACGTGGCTGCTACGGGTTTCTAGCAAGAACGTTTCTTACCTACGCAAAAACCACAACGTGATATGCCAATTGCTATTTACCCTTCATAAGGACCCTTTTCATCGAATCCGATCCGACTAAAGTGGGAGAGACAGACACCCGCTAGCCACCTTATGCAACTAGTGCATGTCAGTCGGTGGAACCAGTCTCACGTAAGAGTACGTGTAAGGTCGGTCCGGGCCGCTTCATCCCACAATGCCACCGAATCAAGATTGGACTAGTAAGGGTAAGCATATTGAACAAAATCAACGCCCACAACTACTTTGTGTTCTACTCGTGATAGAAACTACGCATAGACCTAGCTCATGATGCCACTGTTGGGGAACGTAGCAGAAATTCAAAATTTTCCTACGTGTCACCAAGATCTATCTATGGAGAGACCAGCAACGAGGGGAAGGAGAGTGCATCTACATACCCTTGTAGATCGCTAAGCGAAAGCGTTCAAGAGAACGGGGTTGAAGGAGTCGTACTCGTCGTGATCCAAATCACCGGAGATCCTAGTGCCGAACGGACGGCACCTCCGTGTTCAACACACGTACAGCCCGGTGACGTCTCCCATGCCTTGATCCAGCAAGGAGAGAGGGAGAGGTTGAGGAAGACTCCGTCCAGCAGCAGCACGACAGCATGGTGTTGATGGAGGAGCGTGGCAATCCTGTAGGGCTTCGCCAAGCACCGCAATAGACGAGGAGGGAGAGGGGTAGGGCTGCGCCGAGAAGGAGAGGAACCCGTGTGTATTGGGCAGCCCAAACCTCAACTATATATAGGGGAAGGGGAGGGGCTGCGCCCCCACCTAGGGTTCCCTCCCTAGGGGTGGCGGCAGCCCCCTAGATCCCATCTAGGGGCGTCCAAGGGGAGGGGAGAGGGGGAGGCGCACCAGGGTGGGCCTTAGGGCCCATCTGCCCTAGGGTTTGCCCCCCTTCCCCTCTTCCTTGCGCCTTGGGCCTTGGTGGGGGGGGGGCGCACCAGCCCACTTGGGGCTGGTCCCCTCCCACACTTGGCCCATGCAGCCCTCCGGGGCTGGTGGCCCCACTTGGTGGACCCCCAGGACCCTCCCGGTGGTCCCGGTACGTTACTGATAAACCCCGAAACTTTTCCGGTGACCAAAATAGGACATCCCATATATAAATCTTTATCTCCGGACCATTCCGGAACTCCTCGTGACGTCCGGTATCTCATCTGGGACTTCGAACAACATTCGGTAACCACGTATATCTATTCCCTATAACCCTAGTGTCATCGAACCTTAAGTGTGTAGACCCTACGGGTTCGGAAACCATGCAGACATGACTGAGATAACTCTCTGGTCAATAACCAACAGCGGGATCTGGATACCCATGTTGGTTCCCACATGTTCCACGATGATCTCATCGGATGAACCACGATGTCAAGGACTTAATCAATCCCGTGTACAATTCCCTTTGTCTATCGGTACGATACTTGCCCGAGATTCGATCGTCGGTATCCCGATACCTTGTTCAATCTCGTTACCGGCAAGTCTCTTTACTCGTTCCGTAACACATCATCCCGTGATCAACTCCTTGATCACATTGTGCACATTATGATGATGTCCTACCGAGTGGGCCCAGAGATACCTCTCCATTTACACGGAGTGACAAATTCCAGTCTCGATTCGTGCCAACCCAACAGACACTTTCGGAGATACCTGTAGTGTACCTTTATAGCCACCCAGTTACGTTGTGACGTTTGGCACACCCAAAGTATTCCTACGGTATCCGGGAGTTGCACAATCTCATGGTCTAAGGAAATGATACTTGACATTAGAAAAGCTTTAGCATACGAACTACATGATCTTGTGCTAGGCTTAGGATTGGGTCTTGTCCATCACATCATTCTCCTAATGATGTGATCCCGTTATCAACGACATCCAATGTCCATGGTCAGGAAACCGTAACCATCTATTGATCAACGAGCTAGTCAACTAGAGGCTTATTAGGGACATGGTGTTGTCTATGTATCCACACATGTATCTGAGTTTCCTATCAATACAATTCTAGCATGGATAATAAACGATTATCATGAACAAGGAAATATAATAATAACCAATTTATTATTGCCTCTAGGGCATATTTCCAACACCAACGAGTCCGGGTAACTGCCCAGGGTCGCTGGGCGCTCGCTCCGCCACTGGCTACCTCGACCACGGCTCCACCACCCACGCTCTTGGCTACATCGACAAACGGCACGAAGGGCTACTGCCTGCTTGAGCAACCTCGTTGGTTTCCACTCCAGCCACGACCGTGATGCGTCGACCGTTACGACTGTGGGGGGGTGTCCGTCGGCTTGCCTTCGGATTCTTCTCTAGTCTCACCGTCAGCGTCGTTACCGTTGTGACTACGGGAGGATGTTGAGTAACGTGATTGTATTAGAAAACATAGGTTAGACTAGGAAATATTCTGGTTTGCCTTGTACTCCAAGTAAATCATGTACTCCTATATATATGCCCACGGGGCTCAAGCAATACAAATAATTATTCCATCAATCCCTCTCTCTCTCCCTTCTAACAATCCTAACAGGTTTTTTGTCATATTTGAGCTTAGTTTAACCACCTCACAAAACAGATGACCTGAAATGAAGCCCGGATGCCTATCTGCCTCAATGATTCACAGTTCAAACCACCTCACAAAGGAAAGCTTGGAATCAGGATGTGTAAGCTCTTGAAGAGAGATCAAGGAGCATTCTACCCTATCAATTTGCACCTAGAATGTTTGAAGTGTTGGAGATGTGCGAAAATGTGTGGATGTGCTAGCCGAATTGCTTTCAATTAATCAACACTTGTCAATTTTGCAGGAAAAAAAATCTGCAAACAATTAACTCCAAAACTTTTCTCCTTCCTACCTCGGTCTCTCGACCATCATATCTCCTTGCCGGCGATCAGGACCGCTGGCGGAACCGCTTCTGTTGCTAACTCTACACATTCAATATGTGTCTAACTCATCGGTGATTTAACCTTCTATGTTTCTCCATGGATAAAAATAAACCTTCCTTTTGACAAACCGACGCACTTCAATGACACCCTTAACGCCCTTGCCCTTATGGAACTGCCCCTTTTCGATGGACACTTTACATGCACAAACAATCGGGAATCCCTAGGATAGAATGAATCGACCGACCTTTCTTTAACTTAGTCTGGAATGACTCCTTTTTTTTTGAGAAACGAATGACTCCTTTCCTAATACAACTCTTTCGTCACTAGCCAGATTTACTTCCGATCATGTACCCCTGCCAGATCAACACTGTTCTCCCGTGCACGAACCAATTCAAATTCGAAGTGGGTTGGGCCATCTTTTGACCATGTCGATAGATTGTTCAAAAGGCTTGGCTCACGAATTTGGGCCAATGGGCAACTCGACGGCCTCCCTCACTGCGGCACTTCAATGCGCCCTAGAAAATGGGCCTGGTCCCAGGTTCCGGCCCAACTACGAAAAAAATTGTAAGAAATTATTCAACTCCAAGACCTTCAAGAAGAAAACTGCCAACCTTCACCTGCAGAATCTTTAATCCAAAAAAATGGAGCCGTGATCCTTCAAAAAACAATACACCCTTCGATCCATATTAGTTGTCGCTCAAACGGATTTATTTAACACTGAAATACGTTTAGATACATCTGTTTCGACGATAATTAATATAGATCGGACATGAAAAAGGCCTTCTGGAAACTACGTGCCAAAATTAGGACTGCGGTTGAGGGAGGTGAAAATTCGTGCTATTTCATTGCTTCCGCCTCGCAGCGTTTGCGGAAAAATTAGAATTCACTCCCTCCATCACTAGGGCACTGATTTCTTCAGTCACAATCACAAAGCCTCCATCCTCAAGCAAGTCTTCATTAAAATCTTCAACTCTATAGCTCTCGCCCATTGGAACTTCACCCTAGCCTCTATTTATCCAACCACCATCCCCGCGCTCTCCACCCTTGATGCTGCTCTTACTAAGCAGGAAACTAAACATGATTTCTTCCACATGAACCCCCTTGCAAGCCCATGATCGGACGACTTTGACCCTTTCTTCTCGCACCTCGTTAAACCAACTATCACCCAATTCTTTTAAGACTTCTTCGAGAGGACCGCCGACACTGAACACATAAATATCTCCCACATCATACTACTGCCAAAAAAGGAAACCGTGGGAACACCAAACTCCTTTAGACCCATCTTGCTTCAAAACTGCCCTATCAAAGTGGTGGCCAAAGTCCATTGACTTAAACCCCTTATATCCCTCTTAGTCCACCGTAGCCAGATTGACTTTATATCCGGACGT
>NC_053026.1:302338649-302464974 GCF_003073215.2 Triticum urartu
GAATTCTTCTCTCTGATTTTTTTCTCCCCGAAACACAATATATAGAGTTGGAGTTGGAGTCAGAGGAACTCCAGGGGGCCCACGAGGTAGGGGGGCGCGCCCTAGGGGGCAGGCGCGCCCCCACCCTCATGGGCAGGTGGTGGGCCCCCTGGCCTTCATCTTTTGCAGGTATTTTTTATATTTTCCAAAAAGTTGCTCCGTAAAGTTTCAGGTCATTCCGAGAACGTTTGTTTCTGCACATAAATAACACCATGGTAATTCTGCTGAAAATAGCGTCAGTCCGGGTTAGTTCCATTCAAATCATGCAAGTTAGAGTCCAAAACAAGGGCAAAAGTGTTTGGAAAAGTAGATACGACGGAGACGTATCACACACCTTAGTACTCTTTGGGTGTTAATCTCATAGCGATGTGAACTAGATTTTTGACTCTAGTAAACTCTTTGAGTGTTAGTCACATGGAGATGTGAGCTATTGGTGTTAATCACATAAAGATGTGAACTATTGGTGATAAATCACATGGCGATGTGAACTAGATTATTGACTCTAGTGCAAGTGGGGGACTGAAGGAAATATGCCCTAGAGGCAATAATAAAGTTGTTATTTATATTTCCTTATATCATTATAAATGTCTATTATTCATGCTAGAATTGTATTAACAGGAAACTTGATACATGCGTGAATACATAGACAAAACAAAGTGTCCCTAGTATGCCTCTACTTGACTAGCTCGTTAATCAAATATGGTTAAGTTTCCTAACCATAGACTTGTGTTGTCATTTGATGAACGGGATCACATCATTAGGAGAATGATGTGATGGACAAGACCCATCCGTTAGCTTAGCATTAATGATCGTTTAGTTTTATTGCTATTGCTTTCATCATGACATATACATGTTCCTCTGACTATGAGATTACGCAACTCCCGTATACCAGAGGAACACTTAGTGTGCTATCAAACTTCACAACGTAACTGGGTGATTATAAAGATGCTCTTCAGGTGTCTCCAATGGTGTCAGTTGAGTTGGCATAGATCGAGATTAGGATTTGTTAGTCCGTGAATCAGAGAGGTATCTCTGGGCCCTCTCGGTAATGCACATCACTGTAAGCCTTGCAAGTAATGTGACTAATGAGTTAGTTGCGGGATGATGCATTACAGAACGAGTAAAGAGACTTGCGGTAACGATATTGAACTAGGTATGATGATATCGACGATCGAATCTCGGGCAAGTAACATACCGATGACAAAGGGAACAACGTATGTTGTTATGTGGTTTGACCGGTAAAGATCTTCGTAGAATATGTATGAGCCAATATGAGCATCCAGGTTCCGCTATTGGTTATTGACCACTGATGTACATGTCTCGGTCATGTCTACATAGTTCTCGAACCCGTAGGGTCCGCACGCTTAAGGTTCGATGACGATTTGTATTATGAGTTATGTGATTTGATGATCGAAGATTGTTCGGAGTCCCAGATGAGATCACGGACATGACGAGGAGTCTTGAAATGGTTGAGAGGTAAAGATTCATATATTGGAAGGTTGCATTCGGACATCAGAATGGTTCCGAGTGATTCGGGCATTTTTTCGGAGTACCGGGAGGTTACCGGAACCCCCTGGGGGAAATCATGGGCCTTATGGGCCATGGGAGAGAAGAGGGGATAACCCACAAAGGGGAGGCGCCCCCCTAGTGGAGTCTGAATAGGAAGGGGAGGGGGTGCGCCCCCCTTTCCCTCTTCCCCTCCTCTCCTTCCCCCCCTTTTCCCCCTCTGTAAAAGGAAAGGAGAGGGGAATCCTACTAGGACTAGGGAGTCCTAGTAGGACTCCCCTCCTTGGGCGCGCCCCCTAGGGCCGGCCGGCCTTATCCTCCCCTCCTTTATAAACAGGGAGGGGGCACCCCATAGACACACAAGTTGATCTTTTAGCCGTGTGCGGTGTTCCCCTCACAGAAACACACCTCGGTCATATCGTCGTAGTGCTTAGGCGAAGCCCTGCGCTGGTAACTTCATCATCACCGTCACCACGACGTCGTGCTGACAGAACTCTCCCTCGGCCTGAACTGGATCAAGAGTTCGAGGGACGTCACCGAGCTGAACGTGTGCAGATCGCGGAGGTCCCGTGCGTTTAGTACTTGGATCAGTTGGATCGTGAAGACATTCGACTACATCAACCGCATTACTAAACGCTTCCGCTTTCGGTCTACGAGGGTACATAGACACACTCTCCCGCTCGTTTCTATGCTTCTCCTAGATAGATCTTGCGTGACCGTAGACAATTTTTTTGAAATACTACGTCCCCCAACAAACTATGGGTGTTAATCACATAAAGGTGTGAACTATTGGTGTTAAATCACATGGCAATGTGAACTCGATATTGACTCTAGTGCAAGTGGGAGACTGAAGGAGATATGCCCTAGAGGCAATAATAAAGTTGTTATTTATATTTCCTTAAATCATGATAAATGTTTATTATTCATGCTAGAATCGTATTAACCGGAAACTTAGTACATGTGCGAATACATAGACAAAACAGAGTGTCCATAGTATGCCTCTACTTGACTAGCTCGTTAATCAAAGATGGTTATGTTTCCTAACCATAGACATGTGTTGTCATTTGATGAACGGAATCACATCATTAGAGAATGATGTGATGGACAAGACCCATCCGTTAGCTTAGCATAATGATCGTTTAGTTTTTCTGCTATTGCTTTCTTCATGACTAATACATGTTCCTCAGACTATGAGATTATGTAACTCCTGAATATTGGAGGACCACCTCGTGTGCTATCAAACCTCATAACGTAACTGGGTGATTATAAAGATGCTCTACAGGTGTCACCGATGGTGTTTTTTGAGTTGGCATAGATCAAGATTAGGATTTTTCACTCCGTTTTTTTGAGGTAAGGACAGTAGGAAAGGCTCCTACCGTGTTTTCATATATATATATATATGAATGGGGGGTGTTACAATGTTTTTCATTTTTACAAGTAAGTCCCCTCCCAGCCCAGACAAGTTTGGGTTAGGTAGGGGAAGAAGAGGGGCCACTACTAGTGTAAATCAGAAATAAAAGAAATGAAGGCAGGGTGAACACCCTTTGTCCTATGTTGGAGGAGGCCGAAGTCTTCCTTAAATCTTCTCAGCCAACCATCAATGGTTGGAGCAATCCTCCTGAAATGTTTATTGTTTATTTCCTTCCACAAACTCCAAGCGGCCACTAAGAAGATGTCAAAGAAGAGCAGGCGCCCCCAAGAATCTTTAGCTTGTTGAAGAAGTTGGAGGTGGCAGGTGAAGGAGGGCCAATTAATTCCAAGGTTTTGCTAGCAGGATCGACTGAATGGGCAAGTGAAAATCATATGATCCACCATCTCCTCATCATGGGTGCCACAGAGCAGACAACTGTGGTCATCTCCTATATCACAGTGTCGGTGCTTGAGCATGTCATGTGTGTTTAGTCTATCATTCATGAGAAGCCAGCCAAAAACCTTTATCCTCATGATGTAACGAGAGCGCCAGAGAAGAGAGAAAGCTGGATGGGCGTTCGTGTCTCGAAAGTAGAACCTGTAGTAGTCGGCTGGTTGATAAACGGTTTTGCCCCAGGTATAGTACCAGACATCGCTATCCGACGTGGATGGATGCATGTGTGAGGAGAGTCGTTGGATGTCTCACGCTTCGTCCAAGGCTTGCGGGGAGAGCGGTAGGTGAAAGGCCTCCGACAGCACCGTGCTCTCCAAGGAATCCTTGATGGTCACATCTTCATGCATGGCAAAGGAAAATGCATGGGGATGCGAGCTTTCCAATACGTCTCCAGCCCAAAGATCTTTCCAAACTAGAGCAGTTGTGCCCGAAACCACTCGAACCTGTGTGATGCCTTGGAAGACAGGGGTGAGCTTTAGGATGTCACGCCACCAGAAAGAGCCAACATGATTCATGGCATGAGGGATTTTTTCAGCATAGTACGTGTCCCACGTAAGGTGCACCCACGGTACATCAAGCTTGTTGTAAAACTTGTGTAGGAATTTCATGAGCAAAGCATCATTTCGCAACCTTATATTGAGAACACTCAAGCCACCATGCTTTTTGGGTTTGTAAACCATGTCCCAGGCGGCAAGGGAGTTGCATTTGTCCCCCTGCTCCGTCTTTTTGGTCCAGAGGCATCTTCTTCTAATTTTATCGAGCATCTCAATCAGCTTGGGTGAGAACTTGAGCGTGCACATGGCATAAATGAGGAGGGATGTGACGGTAGCATTAAGCCAAGAAAGTTTACCACTGTAGGACATCATTGCGATCGTAGAGGTGAGATGGTGTTCAGCACTGCACACTAGTGGCATGAGGTCTCGGATAGTCGGTTTGGTTGTGCCAAGAGGGAGCCCAAGGTAGGTAAACGACATTGAGCCAACTGAGCACCCAAAGAAGCTCGCAAACGCCAGGGCAGTTTCATCTGATAGGTTGATTGGGATGAGCGTGGATTTATGGAAATTGATCCAGAGGCCGATGGAGGACGCATAGTCCACAAGGATTTCTTTGATCACAACAGCTTGTTGAGGGCATGCAGGCATAGCCAGGATCGTGTCGTCGGCATAATGGATACGGGGTAGTCCATTTGGCCAACGCAAGGGAAGGGCAACTGAATTTCCCCCTGCCTGAACGCGTTGTTGATGGCTGCTTGGAGGAGATCAGCTGCAATCACGAAGATCAAGGGGGACAATGGGTTGCCCTGCCTTACACCAGTGCGGCAATGGAATTGACGGCCGAGTACACCATTTAATAAAACCGATGATCTCCCGGTTGAGAAGATGCATTTGATCCAAGAAAGCCATTTGTCATTCAAACCCAAATGTTTCATAATGTTCAGCATAGGAGCGTGTTCAATTGTATCAAAGGCTTTGGCAAAATCTAGTTTTAGCAAGATAATTTCCTTTTTAGAGGCATGGCATTGATGAATATATTGGAAGGCCCAAGCAAGGCAATCTTGTATCGTTCTCCCCTTTATAAAACCATACTGGTTCTTGTGTATGATCTTTAGAATGACTCGTTCCAGGCGGTTGGCAAGCAGCTTAGTGATCATCTTAAGACAACAATTGAGGAGTGTGATCGGGCGGTAGTCATTGACAGTTTCAGGCGAATTGGTTTTTGGGATTAAGGTTATCAGGCCATCATTTATGCTAGTGAGATCCAAGTCCCCTTGATGGAAAGCCTCACAAAGGTTGTAGAAGTCTTGCTTCATAATAGGCCAGCATGCTTTGATAAAAGCCCCGCTGAAACCATCAGGGACGGGTGCTCGAGCAGCCAGCATTTGTTTAATCACCGCATCAATCTCATCGTGGGTAAATGGTTCAGTTAGTTGGTCTAGATCATCATGGTGCTACAGAATGCTAGGGAGGTTGAATTTTATTTCTGCTGGTCTCGAGGTACCCAGGCGGTCAGTGTAATTTTGGAACAGGAGCACTTCTTTGCCTGTGTGAGTGTCAACGAGGGAGCCATTTTCTTTTTTGAAGCTTGTGATGTTGTTGCGATGGTATCTTTCAGTAGCAACAGCCTGGAAAAATTTGGTATTCTCATCTCCAAACGTGATCCACCTAATGGTGCAGCGTTTCTTCCAGTACTGGTTTTGATATTTAAGTAAGCGCAGTAAATGTTTCTTGGTGATATGCCGAAAGTTCGTCTCTGGTATTGTTAGATTTCTGTTGTTTTCTAGTTCATCAAGATGTGCAAGGGTCTCGTTGTAGTTAGCAATGGCTACTGAAAGTCGTGATAGGTTTTTGCTCCAAAGTTTTATGGCGTGGCGAAGGGCTTTAAATTTACGACAAAGAATGGTCGCAGCATTGTGGGCTCTAACTGGTCTGCTCCAAACCTCTTGGACAAGATCTATGAAGCCAGGGTGTAAAATCCAAAATGGCTCAAAACGGAAAACCTTGTTGCGAGGAATGTAGGTTTGGATGAAAATAATGCAGGGCACGTGATCAGAGACAGGCTTACCAAGAGGCTTGACCAGGGTGTTGGGATAGACATTAGTCCAATGCAGCGAAGTGAAGAACCAATCTAGCTGTTCAAGGATTGGATCTTGTTGCATATTGCTCCATGTATATGATCGGCCTTTTATAGGTAATTCAATAAGGCTCTGCTTACGGATAATGTCATTGAAAGTACACATGTTGTTTGGACACCCCCTGGCTTGTTTCGGTTGTCAGGCGCACAAATGTAATTAAAATCGCCAACTAGAAGCCAATCTTGCATGCTAGGTATATCTAGATTAAAGAGTCAGTTGGTAAACGTAACACGAGCGTCACCCGAACATGGACCATATACATTAACTAGCGTCCAAGAATGAGAGGACAATGTGCTAGTAAAGTTAATAACCAGGGCAAAGTCAGACGAAAACACAACATCACCAGTAAACACAGAGCTTTTCCATATAGTAATTAGGCCCCCCGAAGCTCCTTGAGATGGGACATAAGCAAACTGATCAAATTGTCTAGGGCAACAAGATTTAATAAAGGATAACTCAAAAGATGATTTCTTTGTCTCTTGAATGCAAACGACCGAGCAACCACTAGTTCATATGGCGTTATTAAGAGCTAACTGCTTATCATCAGAGTTGATGCCACAGATGTTCCAACAAAGAACCTCCCAACTATGCAAAAGGGGCATGCTATGAAAGCAAACTAGGCCCTGGAAATGTCATCCTCACCAGGAAGATCATCAGTATTCATGGTACCTGAGCGAGAGGACGAAGCAGTAGTTGGTGCAGGAGCCGCATTGAGGAGTTCTTCAAAAAGTTCAGCAATAGGGACAACACATCTGTTTATACCAATCTCCTAAAGGACATGGACATGTGTGGGAGGAACTTCCTCAGAAAGCGTCTCGTGGGCAGATAGGAGGAGCCAATTGATGGAACCAGCCGGGGTTTAACCCTAGAAATGGTAGGACGGGTGTCAATCACTTGGTTGACCTTGAAGCCATTGTATTTTTTGGATCGATTGCTCCGACGAACTTCAACAGTGGAAGTGGGTGCAGGTGCACGAGCCCGACGTCCATGAGTCACAACAAGGCCGGAAGGTTCAGTGATGGAGTTAACAGCAGCAAGGCCGACAGGCTCGGAAATGGAGTTAACAGCAGCAAGGCTAAGCACGTCTTGATTGATCCTGCGGTTGGAGCTGCCTGAGTGGGGCGGGTTGTTGCGTGCATCATCCAGAGGCAGAGTTTCAGACATGGGAACATTTTCGGCTTGATCAATGTCAGGGGTTGTTGGCGGCAGAAATTGTGCAGACTACGGAGAACTTTCTGTAATTTCTTCCAGAACCATAGAGGAAGTTGGAGATGGTGACAGCTGTGAAAAGGTGATGCCATTGTCGCCAGAGGAAATTAAGACCGAAACCTGCAAGTTGGCAAAATGCATACCGTATCCAGTGCACCAAGGTCCAATGGTGGCAATTGCAGGGCTCAGAGCATGGAAGATGAAGTTGTTCAGTTGCTGCCTGGGAATCGGGTCTGACAAGAGAAGGTTGAGCAGGTCTGAGCCTTGGGCAGAGAGGACAAACTGAAATCCTTGGTGGTGCAGACTAACAGAAACAGTTATTGCATCCTGAGCTTCAGACAGTGGTGGAGCGGGAGCAGCGACAGGGAACAAAAGCAGAGCATCTTCAATGGAAGCAGAGTTGCCGTCAGAAGAGGAGGAGGTGTCGTTCCAAGCCTCCATTGCATTATCAGAGATGTTGTCCTCCGGAACAATGCCATGCTAGAAAGTGAGACCTTGAGCTGCCAACCAAGCTTGATAGTTCACAAGATGAGGGGGAAGGGGTGGCAGTGGAGGAGCCGGAGGAATTATACATTCCCCCCAACCAACATTGTTCTAAGGAGGCCCATTGCCCTGATTGACATTGTCAGCATTGGGGGCGCCATTCTGCACCAACCAGTTGTGCACCTGGTGTTGATACAGTTGTTCGGCAGTTAGCTCAGGTCCAAACTGCGGATGAGGATTACCGTCAGGAGGTGGGTCTTCTTCACCAGGAGGGAGCACTTCAGGCAGCAGGCCATTCCAATCATTGCTCCGAAGGATTGTGATTTGGACAGTCCAGTAGTCACGCGCACCACCCAGCTGCCAGACGACGAAACTCTTTGGGATCAGACGGTGGCGCAAGACATGGGCTTTGATTAGCATATACCACCTGTCCTACCTTGGGTTGTACCAACTGACTAGAGAACCGTATCCACCCAGGGCTTTTGTGATGTAATAGTCAGTCTGGTAGTCATAAGGAAACCCGGAGAACATGAGCCATACCTCAGGGCCAAATGAAGTTGTGCGGTGATTGAGGGCTTCATTGTGTGGCATAAAAGAAATCAAGAGATCTTCTTCAAGCTCGAGTGGAGTAGCAACCGCAGTGTCATGCATGAAAGAATCCACAAATCCAAATATGCCAATGCCAAAAGGGTGGTCGCTGGATTCAGTGGTAAAGAGCTGATACTCATGGAGCAGACCTTGAACCATGTTGCGGATGGCCACACGGCAATGCAGAGGGACATAGGCGCTGGCCTCAGCGACGATGAGGAAGTCGTGGTTGAGCGGCAGGATGGGTCCGACAACCATGCCGTTGCGCACGATACGATCTGCCGGGCCGGGTTCAACGGCGAAGCCCGGCGGGAGAAAAGGCACCGGGTTGAGCGGGTAGTTTGCCATGGACGATGGAGCGGCAGAGGGCAGTGATGGTGGTGGCTGGTGAAGTGACGCGACTGGGCAGGGCTGCGGTGTGGTAGAAGCCGAGGCGGAAGGCGGACCGTGAGGGGTAGAGTGGGAAGACTGAGAAGTATTTGGCCTCCACTGCCACCTCCCGTTGAAACGACGTTTGCGGCAGGATTGCTCCACATGGCCATAAAATCCACACACAAGGCATCGAACAGTAGGCTTGCATTTATGATGGTTTTTCAAATTAACGAAAGGATCAATTTGTTCGATGAGAGGATGCTTGTTGCCAATTGTGGGTTGCAAAAAATGGTGAGAATTGGGACTTAGCAAATAAGGGGCAATCAACAGCCTTATGACCAGGCGAGGAGCAATTAATACAAATCAGTCTAGCTTGGCAAGAAGCCTTGTGGTGTCCCCATTGGAGGCAACGAGAGCAAAGAACCTCCCAATTAGAGGATAATTCCAAAATATCAGCATCAGAATAGTGAGCCTAGGCCAGATCAGCTTTATGACGGGCCGAGAGAATAGCGGGCCAAGAAACATGCGAGGGTGCATATTTGAGCATAGACTTCAGGAAACATTGTGGCAGCGAGGGATATGGGATAAACAAAGGACATTTAAAAGCACCCAATTGAATGTAATTAGCCTGCTGTGATTCCTCATAATGAGCCTGGTTCAAAAAATGTGCAATTAATGTTGCACGATCATTGCCGGTGGTAACCATGCTAGCTGCTCGAGATGAATTTGCCAAAGAATAATCCATGAAACTATGGTCCTCAGGGGCATCGTGAGAATGCATTTGATCATGTTGAACTTGTTCCAAAATAGAAGTGGATGCTTCAGCTGCATTCTGGTTAGAAAGCCGCATGGACGAAATCTATCGGCGTTCTGGGAACGGGGGTCCCCAGACTTGCCTGCCTGCGGCCTGCGGCGTGGCTCAAAGGGGGGCCTAGCACGACCCATCTTCATCAACACAGACCCAAGACCCTCGCGAGGGGCCAAGCCTCGCGGGGCGGACGACGTGGAGCTTCCTCAGGCATGGCCTCATCAGGCTGACTCACGAGGAGGCGGAGAGATCAAGGCGGGGTACCTCACGAGGTGCCCGTGACGCAAGCCATGACGACCAAAGGCGCCAGGCGGGTGCCAGCCCGCGCAGTGTCCTCCTTTCCTCTTTGGTGCAAAGGGAGCAAGCGCAGCCGCAGAGTACCGAGGCATCACGCAAAGGTTGCCATTTCGGTGCAACAAGACCAAGACCAGGATGACTGCAAGACGGAGGTCATTGTGGAGCCCAAGACGGCGTCACCACCAGAGCTTTGTGCAGGCGAAGACTACTTTTGTCAGGATAGCTAGTACTAACTGCCCCCCTTCAAATTAGCCCACCATTGTTGGCTCCCTCCACGCTCTATATTTGGGAAGAGGACCAGGGCCTCTATAAATAGGACCAGCCACCCACAGGGCAGGAGAGATCGAGGAGATCAAGATAAACAATAGGAAGAAAGAGAGAAAGAGGGAGAGTTTTAGGAGGATCGAGATAAACGATCGAGGAGAGAGAGAGAGAAGGGTGACTGAACTCCTCCCAGCAGTTCATCGCCCCAGCCAAGAACAGACCCTCGCAAGGCTGTTCTTCCTTGTATTGTTCCTCATCATCAGCCCAAGAGGCAATCCACCACACCACACACTGGAGTAGGGTATTACACCACAACGGTGGCCCGAACCAGTATAAACCCTATGTCTCTTGTGTTGTTCTTTCCATAGCTTAGATCTTAGCGAGGCGGAGGGGTGCAGGTAGTAGGAGGCGAAATCTCCGCGCGCACCCCAATGTTCGAACCTCAAGGGTCAGCCGGAACCCGAAATCCGACATTTGGCGCGCCAGGTAGGGGTGCGCCAGAATTCGTCTTCCACCACCCCGTTCTCCTCCGACCATCGCGCCCATGTCTGAGCTCGTCGGGCCCGCGCCGAGCGCCGGGCCGCTCTCGCTTCCCGCGTCGCCCAGACGGCTCCTGTCGGCGGGCGTCCTCGCCGTTCCCCATCACCTGCCATCAACGCCGCCACCGGCCCGGCGGGGGACGAGCAGCAAGCATCGTCTCAGCATCCGTCCGTGCGGCAAGACGGCCGCACCGCTACTCCCTCGCTCACCCCAGCTGGTTCTTCGTCCCGCGCGCTCCACGCACCCATGGAGGCTCGAGCTGCGCTCATCGCGGCAAACGAGCTCCTGCGCTACCGTCTCGTCGACGACATCTACGAAGAATGGCTCGACCGCGTCGCCGAGCTTGTCCGCGCCGCAGGGGGCTCTCCTGCGCCGTCCGTTCCGCTGCACCGCACCTCGCCCCGCGCGGGCGACGAGGCTCCGGCAGCGCCCCGGCCGCCTCCTCCTCAAGAAGGCGCCATGGCTCCAAGGCGCGTGGCCCCTGGGCGGAACCCGCTCCGTCAGGTGCCAGCGCGGCAAGAGCAGAGCTGCCAAGAAGTCCCTCGCCCGCAAGAAGCTGCCCGGGCGCTCCCTGCTCCAGCACGTCACGACCATGCTCCTGCTCCAGCACGTCAAGACCCCGCGCTGCTCCCAGCTGCAGCGCGTGGGGACATGCAAGACCAAGCTCTCCGTCACCCAAGGCCTCCCGTGGCCACAGCAGGCTGCCGTGCCTTCACCACCGAGCTACGCAGCGTCGCGTGGCCCAGCAAGTTCAAGCCAGACCTGCCTCCTCGTTACGACGGCATGGCTGACCATGCGGAGTTCCTCCAGATCTACGAGCCGGGCATCGAAGCTGCCAATGGAGACGAGAAGGTCATGGCGAACTGGTTCCCCATGGCGCTCAAGGACGGGGCCCGCACCTGGCTCCTGAACCTGGCTCCAGGCACGATCTCCTCCTGGGACGAGATGCGCACCCGCTTCATCGCCAACTTCCAAGGTACTCGCGACCGGCCACCCGCCGTAAGCGACATGCGCCGCATCAAGCAACAACCCGGGGAGACCCTGCAGAAGTACATCCAGCGCTTCAACAACGCACGCCTCAAGATTCCCAAGGTGACTGAGGAGGCCATCATCTCAGCCTTCTCCGACGGCGTGCGCGATGTCAAGATGAAGGAGGAGCTGGCGATGCATGAAGACCTGTGCACTTCCTTGGAGCTGTTCAACTTGGCAACCAAGTGCGCCAGGGCCGAGGAAGGGCGTCTCTCCCTCCTCGAGCTGCCTGCCGCAGACCCAGAAGAGAAGAAACCCAAGGCCAAGGACGTGAAGCGCAAGGGGGCTGCCGTGCTCGCGGCAGAGCCAGACACCAAGCGGGGCAGAGATCAGCCTGAACCTTCCAAGGGCAGTCGGTACTGTGTGTACCACGACCTCCACACCCACAACACCAACGAATGTCAAGAGCTCCGAGCCGTGCGAGAAGGAAGGATCAGCCGTCGCCCCGACCGCGGTGACCGGGGCTACGGTCGAGGAGGAGGAAGGAACGCAGGACGCTGGGAAGACCGTGGCCCGCGCCAAGGGTGGCGCGATCAACCTCGCGAGGATCGCTGGCAAGACCCGCCTCGCGAGGGAGACTGGAGGGATCAGCCTCGCGAGGATCGCCCGCAAGGCAACGCAGGCCTCCCTTCACTGCCGCCGCAGCCAAGGAGAAACAAGGACCGCCACCAGGACGAGGGGGCTGGGGGCTTCCAGGAGCCGCGCGCGATTGCCTGCATCGTAGGCGGGGCTCAAGCCCCAGCCTCTCAAGGCATCTTCAAGCAGTTCGCCCGCGAAGTGAATGCAGCCCTCCCCAAGCTCGAAGCCGCGCGCCCTCTCAGGTGGTCGGCGTGCGCCATCACGTTCAGCTCAAGTGTGCGGCTACAGCCGGAGTCTTCCCGATGCTTTGTTCCCCAATCATCAGCAACGTGGTGGTCACCAGGACCCTCATCGATGGCGGGGCAGGGCTCAACGTCCTGTCCGTGGAAACATTCAACAATCTCCAAGTGCCCTACAGCCAGCTTCAGCCAACCAAGCCCTTCTCCGAAATCACCGACGGCTCCACGGTCCCGATTGGGCAGGTCCGCCTCCCTGTCACCTTCGGGGCACGCGACAACTATCGCACCGAACTCATCGACTTCGACGTCGCTCACATTCGCCTACCGTACAACGCCATCCTTGGGTACCCAGCGCTGGCCAAGTTCATGGCCATAACTCACCACGGCTACAACGTCCTCAAGATGCCAGGAAGTGGCGGAGTCATCACGGTGCCCTGTGAAGAGAAGGATGCGGTGTGTTCCCTGGAACGAGCCTTTCAGGCCGCGTCACTGGAAGACCCGGATCGCGGAAGCAGGAGGCTTCCTGAGACCGCCCCCAAGAAGAAGAAGACATCGTTCGGCCCGGCCCCTCAGGAGGCAGGCCTCTCTGGGCCCGTGCCTGCCCAGGGGGAACCTCCTTCCATCGCATAAGAAAGCGCACCCGGCGCCCTCCTCAGGCAGGGCTCGGGGGCTCCCCCCTAGAGGGTCACCGACCTGGCTAGGGTCATGAGGGAGGCGCTTGGGCACCACATGGAGGCGTGTTTCGAAGCACGTTTCCCTCAAGAAGGAGTAAGGCAAGGAGAGTCAGACCCTCAGGAGTTCGTCAGCAAGGCCATTCAGGAGCTACAGGAGTCAAGAGTCATGAAAGGCGGCCGCCGCCTACCAGCAGTGGCTCCCCATCCAGGCGAGGATGGTGGGCCGCGTCTGCATCGACATACCAGGGCTCAACCGATTCGCCTCTCTGGAGCGCCTCTGGCCCTCGCGAGTGGGGCGCTGCGGAGGTCCACCCCACAGCTACGTTCTCATGCCTTACGGCTTGCCGAACGCGGCTGCCACGTACCAGCGCCTCATTAGGGGCATCATGGAGGCACAAGAGGCCAGGCGTTCTGCGGCCCTGGCGGAGATGGAGATGGTCCGCGAGGAGCCACTAGCGCCTCCGGAGCCTCCCTAGGCCCCTGGGCCTGGGGGCTCGTGAGGATCGGCTCCCGCAGCCCACCGAGTCTGCTACACCAACACCCCTTCGTCCTCAACGTCATCAAGTGATATCTTTCAAGTTTTCACTTCCAGCTGGGAGCGCCCCCAGGGCTGCATTATTCCCAGGCTGCGTGGGTCCGTCCCTGTGGCGTGTATCCCTTTTATTTCATGTTGTTAGCTTACCTTGTTGGGGGCGCCCCTCGGGCTGCATGATCCCCAAGTCGCTCGGGCCTGACCCAGTGATGTCTGCCTTCCCAGCATCTATTTGAATGAATCCACTCCTTCGCGGCTAATGTGTTTGACCTAGCTGCCCGCTCAACTGACGCCGACTGATGGAACTGCTCCCAAACGGCACGACGCTTGCGCATGGGTCCGTCCCTACAACGCCGACAAACTTGGATGGCTGAGCTCTGGCCGCGGCAGCCCCGCATGGCGCCACCTCGTCAAGCCTTCAGTGCCACATTACCCCTCGGAAGCAACCAACGGCTGACTGTCAATTGTCGTGGCAACCCCTCGTTCTTTCTCTGATGGGTCTACAGGATCTCTTAAAGGAGCTGCATCAGGTGAGGCCCTTGCGGTGTCTCCTTCACTCTCATCCGCGCGAACCGCTTGCATGTTAAAGGGGGGTGCCTGAGCATCGCGACTCAGGGATCCTACTGGCTCTCCAGCCCTCACCCTCTGGCCTTGTCCACGGCATCGCAACCTAGCATACCAGCGACGGCTGAGACTCGCTCGAGGGCCGGGACCCGAGGACGTAGAGCAAAAAGGGGAGCAAAGGCAAGAGGGGAGGGACACGCGAGGACCTCGCCGAGCAACCTCATGCCTGCCAATGCACGGACCCGGCGACACACCAGAGAGCGACCCCTGATTCTCGAGATAAGTCACCACCCGGAAGCGCCAGCTACCGTGGCACCATCCCCGCACCTAATGCAATCCCGTGTTAGCGACGCCGCTCCCCTTTCTCACCGAACGACGGCTGCTTGAGCGCCAAAGGGGACCTCCTGAGCATCGCGACTCAGGGGCTCTTACCGGACTCCGGGTCGCTCACCTCCTGGCCTTGACCACGGCATCGCGACCTGGCATACCAGCGACGGCTGAAGCCGCCTTGGGACTGGGACCTGTCGGCGCAGAGCGCCAAGCCCTCGTGAGGTTCGAAAGGGAGAACTGAGCTAAGACGGAATGAGCAACTCGCACAATTCTACGACAAGGGTTATATTAACAAAATAGGATCACAGGCACCTTACAAGCCCTCACGGGACGCGTCTTTGATTCCTCGCAGGGAACAGATCCTAAAGGCACACTAACTATGCGCGCCCCTGCAAAAGATGCCATCGTCAATAGTGGGCCGTCAAGCACCGGTGCCAACCCCATCCAGATCAGAGTCGGCGGCGGCCTGACGAGCCCGCCCTGCTCCAGGAGCGGCGCCGGCTCGGGGGCTCGTAGCTGTCGTCGCTCGTCTCCGGAGTCGCGAAGAGCTCGCCGGAGTCGCTGGAACCTTCGACGCCTCCACCGCCTGAGGAGCCGTGAAGGGAGTGGTCGGCGGGCCCAGTCCTCGCCACAGCAGGGTCCCGGCCACCTCTCCCGGGGCAGCACTCCAGCCGGCGCCCGTTCGCATCGAAGACCTTGAAGAACATCACCGAAGCACCGTCGTACTCCAAGTGGATCGCGAAGGCGCCTCTTGTCCTGCAAACCCGGGCTATTTCGCTCCAAGCCTCGAGTCATGAAGACCTCGCCCGGGGCAACGACCGTGAACTCTGCCTTGGTCGCGAGGGTGCTGCAGCCAGCGTGCTGTAACCAAAGCTCCAGGGGCTCTCCCTGCGGGACGATGGAGGGGAAGAAGGGAGGAAGGTGAATCCAAGACTGAGAAGGCATGACGACGTGAAGCACGAGCTCTCGGGAGGAGCCTTCGGTGTGGACCCCAGGGGGGACGACCCACACCTTCGTGACCCGTCGGCACCGACGGCGGCGCCGCCCGTGGCGATCAGCATCAGCTCCTTCAGGGCCCTCGATGTGGGCGTACAAGGGAAGCGGGAACCCCGGCGGTGCCCGCTCGCACCAAGGCCTCGACACCACCTGATGGGCCCCCTCGTCCGGGCCACGGAGGACGAGCTGTTTCTTCGGCAGGAGCAGGTCTGGTTCCTCTCGGGGAGCCTTTCCCTTCTCTGCCATCGAGAACCGGCGGATCGGAGCCATCGCAGCAAGACGGAGCAAGGACCGGGAAGAAGGAGAAGCAAGGAGGGATGAACTGGAAGGGCGCGCGCCGTTCCGTACTTATGGCCGGCGAAGGCCAACCGCCGACCTCCACGATCGCAGGTAATCATGACCCACTTTGCATGCAGGGACTTGTCCAATCCGTGTAGTTGCCGAGGCGCCATGGGGAAGTGGAGACGCCCACGTCCAATCAACCGCCACGCGGCGCCCAAGGCCGCAGGCTGTTAGGGCCCGCGGCGCTTCGCTCTTGCCCTTCCGCCTCCCTGCACGGCCAAGTCCGGGCGCGCCTTGGGCCCGGGGGCTACTGTCGGTGTTCTGGGAACGGGGGTTCCCAGACTTGCCTGCCTGCGGCCTGCGGTGTGGCTCAAAGGGGGGCCCAGCACAGCCCATCTTCATCAACACAGACCCAAGACCCTCGCGAGGGGCCAAGCCTTGCGGGGCGGACGACGCGGAGCTTCCTCAGGCACGGCCTCATCAGGCTGCCTCGCGAGGAGGCGGAGAGATCAAGGCGGGGTACCTCACGAGGTGCCCGTGACGCAAGCCATGACGACCAAAGGCGCCAGGCGGGTGCCAGCCCGCGCAGTGTCCTCCTTTCCTCTTTGGTGCAAAGGGAGCAAGCGCAGCCGCGGATTACCGAGGCATCAGGCAAAGGTTGCCATTTCGGTGCAACAAGACCAAGACCAGGATGACTGCAAGATAGAGGTCATTGTGGAGCCCAAGACGGCGTCACCACCAGAGCTTTGTGCAGGCGAAGACTAGTTTTGTCAGGATAGCTAGTACTAGCTGTCCCCCTTCAAATTAGCCCGCCATTGTTGGCTCCCTTCCCGCTCGATATTTGGGAAGAGGACTAGGGCCTCTATAAATAGGACCAACCACCCACAGGGCAGGAGAGATCGAGGAGATCGAGATAAACAATAGGCAGAAAGAGAGAAAGAGGGAGAGTTTTAGGGGGATCGAGATAAACGATCGAGGAGAGAGAGAGAGAGAGCAGGGTGACTGAACTCCTCCCAGCAGTTCATCGCCCCAGCCAAGAACAGACCCTCGCGAGGCTGTTCTTCCTTGTATTGTTCCTCATCATCAGCCCAAGAGGCAATCCACCACACCACACACTGGAGTAGGGTATTACACCACAACGGTGGCCCGAACCAGTATAAACCCTGTGTCTCTTGTGTTGTTCTTTCCATAGCTTAGATCTTAGCGAGGCGGAGGGGTGCAGGTAGGTAGGAGGCGAAATCTCCGCGCGCACCCCAGTGTTCGAACCTCAAGGGTCTGCCGGAACCCGAAATCCGACAAAATCGGAATCAAGCCAAACTTACACAGCACTTTCTCAGAATTTGAACTTAAGTTGGAATCCGAGTGTGAGAACTTGAGAGAGGATTTAACAGTCATCATGCGTCGAGAGGATAGATCCTTTAGTTCTTCATCAACATGCCAACAAGATTCATCAATCGGAGCATTCGCAAAACGGCCATTGTAAAGATGGAAGTGGCAAACAAAATCTGGCCAGACACGATCTCTCAAACAGTGGATGAAATGTCCCACTTTGTTATTGGCCATCGAGAACCAAAAAGAACAAAAATTGATTTGATGCACTTTGAAACCAGAGCTAATACCCCCAATGCAACATTGCAGCGCAATACCAACCGAATCCACTGAGAGAGTGAAAGAGGCCGAGGAGAAAGAGACCACCAAAAAGAATTCCTTGGAGTCTCGAGAAGGAGAAAAATGGACTGTGGAGCCAAACCTTCGTCTCACTTGATCGGCCAAGGCAAGGCCAGGGGCAAAATCCCAATGCAAGAGGCCTTCCATGAGGAACAACCCTAGGAATCTCCATGGAGCTTGGTGGGTGGTGGGAGAGGATAGGTGGGAGAGGAGAGGTGGGAGAGAGCCATGTTGCCCTGTGAATGATTTGTCACTCCGTGCATCGAAGAGGTATCTCTAGGCCCTCTCAGTAATGCACATCACTATGAGCCTTGCAAGCAATGTGACTAATGAGTTAGTCAAGGGATAATGCATTATGAAACGAGTAAAGGGACTTGCCGGTAACGAGATTGAACTAGGTATGATGATACCGACGATCAAATCTCGGGCAAGTAACATACCGATGACAAAGGGAACAACGTATGTTGTTATGCAGTTTGACTGGTAAAGATCTTCGTAGAATATGTAGGAGCCAATATGAGCATCCAGGTTCCACTATTGGTTATTGACCAGAGATGTACATGTCTCGGTCATGTCTACATAGTTCTCGAACCCGTAGGGTCCGCACGCTTAAGGTTCGATGACGATTTGTATTATGAGTTATGTGATTTGATGATCGAAGATTGTTCAGAGTCCCAGATGAGATCACAGACACGACGAGGAGTCTTGAAATGGTTGAGAGGTAAAGATTCATATATTGGAAGGTTGCATTTGGACATCGGAATGGATCCGAGTGGTTCGGGCATTTTTCCAGAGTACTGGCACTACAAAAAAATACACTTCCGTGATGATACGTGTTTGTCACAGTAGGTCACGTTTTCTATCATGCATGTACATCCATGACGATGTTATGACAGAATCAAGATAGTCATACCTGTGCTGTCGTAGAAGTGTTCTATGAAATTAACAAAATTATCATCACGGAAGTGTCCACTTCCATGATGATGAATCGCGCGTCATAGAAGTGTTCTCGTCAAGGGTGACTGACACGTGGCATCCACCGTAACAGGTCGCCGTTAGCTATCGGGTTCGGTTTTGGATCCGATAACCCGTTAACAGCCCGGATCAATGGGGATTTTCCACGTGTAAAATTCTCATTGGCCAGAGGAAACACGTGTTGGCTCACCGTTGGGACAGATCTCATCCACTCATTGGAGAGGAGGCGCCTATGATACGTCGACACGTTGCACGGCCCAACAGAGGCCCATTCCAGTGAAAAGGCCGGCCCGTTTGACTTGGTCAAAAGGTAACGGGCCGGCCCACGGAAAGCCTGTTAACGACCTGTTCATATATCGCCCATTTACAGCCCACTAACTCCCGGCCCGTTACGGCATATCAGAATTAAGCCCAGTAGCTTCATCTGGGCCGTCCAATATGATTCCAGCCCGTTGTTACTTCCGGCCCATGTATGGCCCATGATGTCTTTTCGGCCCATATGAGGCCCATCGTAACTTTGGGCCCAATAAAGGCCCGAGATGAAACTGGCCCATAATGAACAGTGTATCGCTTTATACCCATTAACGGCCCATTATTCCATCGTCCATTTCTAGCCCGTTAACTTTCGGCCTTCTAAGGGCCCATTTATTCTTGGGCTCATTTCTTGAATTCGGTCAGTTACGGTCCGTTACTGGCCTGTTCCGTTTGTGGGCCAAATTCATCCCGTGGTTACATTCGGCCCGTTTGTGGCCCGTTAACTCATTGGGCTGTTTTCACAGTGTTATCAAATATGGCCTATTAACGACCCGTTATGATCCATGAATAGTACGGCCCATGTTTGGCAAAATGATCCTACACCCCGTAGAAGGCCCATGGATGCTACGACCCGTAGAAGACCAATGGACCCTACGGCCCGTAGAAGGCCCGTGGATCATAAGGCCCGTAGAAGGCCCATGGATCCTACGGCCCGCAGGAGGCTCATGGTTACAACAGTCCGTGTGTTGCCATGATTATTGTGGCCTAGTTACCAAAAATAGGTTATTGTGGCCACTAGAAAAACGCGGAAAAAGAACTGCAGTGACTACAAGCAAACAACTAAACAAGACAATTAGGAAATAAATAAGCAAGCAACTAACGCTAGCCTATTACAACTATTACACATATTACATCCACTTGGCATCAAAGTTTGCTACCAGTGCAAATATAGGGAACAAAGCAGCATATTACATACACTACCGTCAAAACTGGCCACCAGTGCAAGTAAACGCGACAACAAAACAAGAGCATAACTGAAACAACTTTAGAAGAACTCAAGAAACGTTATCCTGGGTATCCACCATGCTGGCAATAAGCTTAGCAAGCTTATTAGCTTTGTCCTGTTTGGCGCTAAAAGTCCTCCAATGCTTGCTGTTGCACCAGAAAAGTGTGCATCTGAATGCTCCAGGGACTTCCACAGTCCTTTTGCTTCTTGTCGTAGCACAATTGATCGATGTCTTTCAGCTTGTAGTTGAGACTCAAGAAATCGAACTGATTCAGACAGTGAGTTTGAATAGCTTGTGCAAGAGGTAGTGGCCAGTAACTCGATCACTAAACCAAGACAGGACTTTGGGGTTGTCTCACTGTCTTCAAGATAATCTTCCTTAGCTGTTTTATCAGCTTTGTTGGAGACCAACAAGGATATCTCACTATCCCGAACCTTAGCTGCATTACTTCCTTTACCATTGCTTAATAAGGCACTATTCCCCAATATTTTGTTAGCATTCTAAAATAAGAAACAAGCAGACACATAATAGGTTTAGCATGTACTAGTATATGAAACTCATTTTGGTGAACCAGTTCATTAGTAAGGTGGACAGGATTAAACTACCAAGTCTTCTATTGCCAAGTACTAGTACATAATACAAGCATCAAACAAACATATATCTATGTCCTATGGTCACTGCATTGTCTTGCCAAATCAAAACAAAGACACGGTTCAAATCATATCAGTTCATGCCAAAGCAGCAATGAAATAATACAAAGCGTGGGAAACTACACGACACAACAAGATTTCAGATGGGTACGACGGGTCTAATGTACAACAACACTATTGGCTATGTTGTGATGCTAGTAATGTGCATGATATGAGAAGTCAACTGAATACACAATTGAGATTGAAATCAACAAAGCTATTGATAAGAGCAAACCTGTTAAAAAACATGCGTGAACATACCTGCTGTGCCATTGGAGTTTTGATTGGATCCTTCAATTTAAAAATAAGTTTGTATGAGTAAATACAGTGATACAAGAGCAAAGCAATATGCACGATAGCAATGGAATCCTAAATTAGAACAATTGTTCTTTAGGTTTAAGCACTTGTTCTACATGAACAGATGATGCAAGTATAGGGGATCTATCGTAGTCCTTTCGATAAGTAAGAGTGTCGAACCCAACGAGGAGTGGAAGGAAATGATAAGCGGTTTTCAGCAAGGTATTCTCTGCAAGCACTGAAATTATCGGTAACAGATAGTTTTGTGATAAGGTAATTGGTAACGAGTAGCAAGTAATAAAAGTAAATAAGGTGCAGCAAGATGGCCCAATCCTTTTTGTAGCAAAGGACAAGCCTGGACAAACTCTTATATGAAGGAAAGCGCTCCCGAGGACACATGGGAATTATCGTCAAGCTAGTTTTCATCACGTTCATATGATTCGCGTTCGGTACTTTGATAATTTGATATGTGGGTGGACCGGTGCTTGGGTGCTGTCCTTACTTGGACAAGAATCCCACTTATGATTAACCCCTATTGCAAGCATCCGCAACTACAACAGAAGTATTAAGGTAAACCTAACCATAGCATGAAACATATGGATCCAAATCAGCCCCTTACGAGGCAACGCATAAACTAGGTTTTAAGCTTCTGTCACTCTAGTAACCCATCATCTACTTATTACTTCCCAATGCCTCCCTCTAGGCCCAAACAATGGTGAAGTGTCATGTGGTCGACGTTCACATGACACCACTAGAGGGATGACAACCTACATCTCATCAAAATATCGAACGAATACCAAATTCACATGACTACTAATAGCAAGACTTCTCCCATGTCCTCAGGAACAAACGTAACTACTCACAAAGCATATTTATGTTCATAATCAGAGGGGTATTAATATGCATAATGGATATGAACATATGATCTTCCACCAAGTAAACCAACTAGCATCAATTACAAGGAGTAATCAACACTACTAGCAACCCACAGGTACCAATCTGAGGTTTGGATACAAGAGATGAACTAGGGTTTGAGATGAGATGGTGCTGGTGAAGATGTTGATGGAGATTGACCCCCTCCCGATGAGAGGATCGTTGGTGATGATGATGGTGATGGTTTCCCCCTCCCGGAGGGAAGTTTCCCCAACAGAACAGCTCCGTCGGAGCCCTAGATTGGTTTCGCCTCGTGGCGGTGGAGTCTCGTTCCGAAAGCTTGCTTATGATTTTTCCTCGATGAAAGACTCGATATAGCAGAAGATGGGCATCGGAGGGCCACCAGGGGGCCCACGAGGCAGGGGGCGCGCCCAGGGGGTAGGGTGTGCCCCCACCCTCCTGGCTAGGGTGTGCCCCCCTCTGGAACTTCTTGCGCTCATTATTTTTTTTATATTCTAGAAATAGCTTCCGTGAAGTTTCAGGACTTTTGGAGCTGTGCAGAATAGGTCTCTAATATTTGCTCCTTTTCCAGCCCAGAATCCCAGCTGCCGGCATTCTCCCTCTTCATGCAAACCTTGTAAAATAAGAGAGAATAGGCATAAGTATTGTGACATAATGTGTAATAACAACCCATAATGCAATAAATATCGATATAAAAGAATGATGCAAAATGGACGTATCAACAGAGTACAGTAAGACAGAAGAATACATTACTTAAAAAAGGAGCTCATAGACCTTACCACATTCTTGGTCCAGGACCAGTACAGAACAAGGCGTTCCCAGTCATCGTCCAGTAAATGTGTCTTAGGAGAACGTAAGGGAATTTGTTGAGTTCCTTTGCCAGCGAAGTATGGTTTCTTCAGGTAATTCCGATACTACCACCAAGCATTCTTGAAGATAGCAGAGGTATTAGCACATGTTACCTCATCCCGAGTTTCCAAATCGGTCCTTCTCTATAGAGAAAAATTGGAAAATCCGCTGTATTATAACCATCATGGATGTAGAATGTATGGGACAAAGAAAAGTAATTGCCATGAATAACATTACTTACACACAACTCCTGGACAAACACCTGCAACTGGCATTTTCCTTCATCTTCAGTATAATATTTCCAAGATGGGAAGATACGCACATAGGATTTAACAACATCAAATGTGATGGATGCTAAACTACGACTAGCTGGTTGTGCTTCCTCCACATGAATAGGCATACTAACTGGTGGAGTTGGGGTTCATTGTGGTAGTACTGGCCCTTTGGGCACTGGAGATGCCTTACTAACTACTCTTGTTTGGGAGCTCTGTGGTGGAGATGGTGCTGTGTCAACAGGAACTGGGTTACTATCTGCTGGGATTAGGGTTAGATTGGGTGAAGCTGGTTCTCTGACCATCGCATTAGGGGTACAATCTGCGAGAGTCTGGCTTATGTGTTGTAGCGCTGGTTATCATGCATGTACAACCGGGGTG
The DNA here is from genome assembly GCF_003073215.2 of Triticum urartu. NCBI lineage: Eukaryota > Viridiplantae > Streptophyta > Magnoliopsida > Poales > Poaceae > Triticum > Triticum urartu. The sequence continues at coordinate 302,361,764 of NC_053026.1, forward strand.
CTATCTCCACCAAGAGGTAGCACTGTTTTATTTGAAGATCGTGTTTTTACTCCGCTAGATACTGGCATCACCCGCTCCAATTCAAATGGCTAATAAACATGAAACATAGTTGAATGTACAGACACTGCATGAGAGACAGATGCAATAGATAGCATGGAAAAAAGAGGGCATGAAATAGTTGACATGTATAACTAAAACGGATAGCATGACATAATTTCACATATATGATGTCTATCTAAACTGGATGGCATAGCATAACAGAATTCAAAGATATGATGAATAACTAAACAGGATCGCATGACATAATTCACATACATGTTAACTAAGTAATCAGGATCGCATGATTTAATTCACATGTGTGATTTATATGCTGAACAGAGGGCATTCAATATGATGTCTAAACTAAGAACATGGTGTTGAATATTGTGTATATGATGTCTAAACTATGCAATGCAAGACACCATATGCATGATATGAGCAGTATAACCGTGCCAAGTTAGAGCATACACCTCGGTGGGGGAATAGGACTGGTCATCTGTCTCTGAATCCATCTCTAAGGAGCTATCGGGACCCAACAAGAGATCTGCTTCGACAGGTAGCACTATCTGCTCTGAAGGCCTTGTTTTCACTCCAGATTTTTCCATCTCCCACCCAAATGGCTGATTCACGGGAAGAGTAGTTTAATGTACAAACATTGTCAACAAATGGAAATGTAATGAAGAAAAGGATGGGCAAGATATCATTCAAATATATGATGCCTAGTTAAACAGGATGGCATTGCACATTTCACATATATTATGGCTGGCTAAAAGACATGAGACTGCATAATTCCCATATATGATATAGAAACTAAACAGGTGGCATTACAGAACATGTCTAAACTAAGCAGATGATATATATGATGTCAAAATTAGGCACTTCAAGGCAACATATGCATGATATGACTAACATCATCATGCCAAGGTAGAGCAAACACCTTGGGGGGTAAATAGGAGTGGTCAGCTGCGTCTGAATCCACCTCAGAATAGATATCTTCCTCTGGATTACAATCTGGAGAGGGGGGGAGGGTTTCCATTGAACCCACCATGGAGCGATGTCTGCATGACATTGTATTGCTGCGCAAAACTCTTCTCCTTTTCTCTACATGTTCAACATGACTGTGTACAATATCTGACATGCATACAAAAAAAATATGGTGAGATTATGTAAGGAGAGCATGCAGAAATCTAGAGTGACGGTAACAACCAGTGGATGGATCCAAAAATAATGATAGAAGGCTGATGATTGCTTTGATTTAATAAAAAGACAGATGATGATTGCTTTACTATTTGTGTCCCACCCAAGATGAAAAACATAGGCATACCCTAGGTGAACCAGATATTAGACAGAGATACTATTCATTGCTGCCTCGATATGTGCCCCACAACTAATTTAGAACTCAAGTTTGAACATTAATTTGGACCTGACTTGGAGTCTAAGAGGTGAACAAGATGATAAAGTAACAGGTAATTTTAAGCAATGCATAACATAAGAATAAACAAAAGAGTGCGGCCTCTCTTGTGGACCCATATACTCCTTAGGTTCATCTGCTGAGTTGATGATGGTGATGCCATTGCGGTGGGTGCCGGCGGCAGGGAAGGAGATCTGAGGCGGCGAAAGAAGGTTAGGAGTCGTGATGTCTAGTTTAGTGGACGCTTCTGTCGATGGAGCAGCTCAGGTGAGGTGGATGAAGTCGCGGCAGGAGCAGGAAAAACCACACAAAGTTTCCTTCGACACCTACCTGTAACTGAAGTAATTCTGTAAGGGCTCATTTGGCTTGTATGATTCTAAAAACGCAGGGATAGGGAAAACACCAGAATATGATAGAATGCACATGGTAAACAGAGCATTTCTAAACACAGGATTTCTGTCAACTTGGGTGTTTGGTTTACAGGAATTGGAAGAGCAGAGGAATGCAAATAAACATGGCCAAAATAAAGTGAAATCATATGAAAGCGTGTACAGTTAGAATGTTATTCTGCCACTAATGCACTTGGTCTTGTTTTCATGCATAGGATTTTGAAAAGTAGGTCCAGGTGGATGTTTTGCTCCATTCCTTTCAAAAAAATGCATGAATAATTGAATAGTAGAGTGCAATAGGAAAATTTCCTATTGGTATGTTTTCCTGTTGAACCAAAATAGCCATAATGGATCGACATGAATGTAGAGTAATAAGTGATGCAACAAGTGTACAACCTCTTTGCCGTAGCCGTGTCAACCTCAGCATCATTGGGTTGGTCATTGAAGAAGTTGAGGCAGAGGTGGCTGTCGGAGGTGTGGAGGAAGATTTGAGGAATCTATAGACGGCGTCCAGGGCACTGCTCTGTTGTGATGGATCGTTCTATCGTTGGAGCAGCTCCGGTGAGCCGTAAGACGTCAAGGCTGAAGCAGCACAAGACAGACATCGTTAATCTCAAGTGAGATTCTAATAGCATCTCCAATAGATGATGTAAAATAGATGTAAAATTTACATCACCAAAAACCACCTGACTACAATAGATGAGGTAAAAACTATTGACTCTGAACTTAACTGTCAAAACTGAAATTTACTCTGGAATCTGAATGTTATGTCGAAACTGAACGCAATGGTAGCAGAGAGGCACTTGACATGTAGTTTAGGGAGGGCCTGCAGTTCATCTTCGACCTGCACCCCCCTGAGCCGCCATCCACCACCGGCCTCGCCGCCCTGAAACAACTCCCCACCGCCGGTCCGCCGCCGCCCCGAAACAACTCCCCACTACCGGTCTACCGCTGCCCCGGCCAGCCCTCTAGCCCCCCCCCCACGCCGAGCTTTTTCTCCGGCGATCCCCATGCCACCGCCCCGCCACCGCGCCCCCACCACCGGCGACCATCGCCCCCACCCTAAACCCTAAGATAGATAGTGGGGTACCTCTTCAGCGAGCCCCCTCCCCACTGCGGGTGGTTCTTCCTTAACTCCGGCAAGCCCCCCCCCCCTAAAAACCGACTGACCCAAAAGTCAAATCAGTTGACCGAAGTGTAGCTAAATCGAAGCAGAGCAGCAGCACGAGCGAGGGGGAGAGCAGCAGCAGCAGCGTGAGCGAGTAAGCGAGAGCCGGAGTAGCAGCAACAGATCCGGCTGGTATGGCCGCCGCCGCCGAAAGGGCCCCGCACTTGGGGAGAGCCGCCGCGGAGATGTCGCCCGTGGTGCCGGCTTCGAGGTAGCCACTCCATGGGGGTGCAGGATGGAGCACCGTCGGTGCCGGGAGGTCGAGTTAAGGAGAAGGTGCGATGCGATGAGTGTACAACCTCTTTGGTGGCGCCGAGTAGGCCTCGGCTTCATCCGAGGAGTTGCTGAGGATGTTGCGCTTCCGATGGAGCAGGTTAAGGCGGCGCTATGGGGATGGAGCAGCCGCGATAGACGAGGCGATCATCGGAGCAGCTCCTTGGAGGTGCTGTTGCAGTGGGCGACATCGCCGGGGAAGAGGCTCCGGCTGGGCAGCGGTGAGGTGGCAGACGGAGGAGGGTGGGGTTTTGCGGCTGGAGCGGAGAGGTTATGGCGGCCTGGGATTTCGAATGGCGAAAATGAGGCGATGGGAGGGGGGAACCATGACTTAGGGACGCACTTGTGCAAAATGTAGGGTGTGTTACAAAATTACCCCCACCGATTTGAACTAGCGGCCCTTTCGGCCTCAGGGTTAGAAGGGGGATTTCGCGTGTCGGGATTTGGCAGCTGGAGGGAGTTTTCGCGCGCGTTGTAATTTTGGGATAGTAAGGCGCGGGTTGTGAAGGCGCCATTTTTGGGAGCACGATATCTGAATTTTCGGGATATAACAAGGCGCGGGTTGAATTTTAGGGACAAGCCTAACGTGTAATATACGTACCAAATCAATTTGCACTTCCCTCAACGAAAAAGCCCAAAAAAAAACTATTCACACCACACAAAGAGAGAGTCTTGTCCCATTTTACTATATAAATGCTATTCAAAGCTACTCATACCAACATGTTATGTCCAATTAAATTTTTTCATTGGCTGTATAATGCATGTAACCTACTCATACCAACATTTTAGTGCATTCCAAATGTCTATACTACCGCTGCAATTCGAACTAAATTTGAATTCGTTTCTCTATTTCAATAAGAATCTACAATCATGATTGTTGCCAACTTCAACCATCATTCGTGTATTACCTTAACAACACACCACATGATTACTATAGAGATAGATATGAACTATGTGTACTATATGAACTCGAATTCAATTGTTTGAATACACTTGATGTTGATTCCAAATAATAGTACATTTGATGTACTAACTATATATTCATAATCTAAACCATGTTCCATACGTACACCGTGTTTATCACACAAAGTATAGTGCTCCCCCTACATTATGATAAGTATTTAGCCCTGAGCTGCAAAAGCCACACATTGGCCCAAATTATAATCAATGTTGTATATATTATATGTAGTACTAGCAAGATGCCCACGCGTTCCACAGAACATCAACATGATCAAGGGGAGGCCTTATTTGCAAATATGGAGAGGGGTGTGGGTATCTTTTTTTCAAAATTGACATAGTTTCCTTCCTATCCGTCAGATACAAATTGGACGGCCTATACTGTAGGATGGCAGGCACACCATCATTAACTACTCTATTTTTTTATAAGAATGGAGATAAAATATATTATATGTAGTATAACATGTTCATAACCACACCATGTGTATCACCGTTATATATATATATATTCACGCATGTGTCGGTTTAAAACACTATGATAAATTCTTCAAATATCTGAATTCGCTTTTTATAATGAATTATGATCTCTATTCATCTTTTACACCCACACAATCCTCTTATCTTTGTAGCTAGCGCTAACTCTCTCTCGTGCATGCACACGCCCGCATCCCTCTCACCCTCCCTCAGCATTCTCTAGCTCCATCGTGCAAATTCGTCTTTTCACTTTAGGTCGTTCACCCATGGTGTGTGTAGGCCCCCCAGCTCCTTTACGGCACACATCGATCGATATGCCTAGGTGTGCCTACCACAAACACAAGCTTCCCCTCTTCTCTTCTCACCGTCCATGCCTCACTCCCACCACTCTTTTCATCGATCTCGTACTCGCACACTCCTTCCCCCTCGATATAGTATGCCTCTTGCACCACCTCCTAGATGCATCCACTACAAAAAATGACACATCCGTGACATTTTGGGCCGAACGAATTTTTTTTCTGTCATACATATGACACTTCTATGACGATAATTGTGACAAAACCCGGTATCATCATAGATGTGGTGGGCTCCTACTTCTATGACAAGAAATCAAGACAGAAAATGGGCTTTTCGTCCTGGGCGGGCCAGAGACGCAGGTGCATGACATTCTTTGGGCCGTCCATGATGGAAAAAACCATGGTAGAAGCGAGGGGGAGGAAAATTTCGGGGAGTTCCCGGTTACGGTGGGAGGTCGGGGGCCGAGCGATGCGCGTTTCTCTCGTACACGTACGCACATGTGTGCGAGGCATTGGCTCTAACTGAACCCGAGCGAGGCATTGGGCTCTAATTGAACCTGAGCGATTGCACTGCAGGCTACGCGTTACTGAACCCGAGCGATCGATCGATGGCTGTTAACTGAACCCGATCGAGCGATTCCATCACTACTGCTGCTAACTGAAGCCGATCGATTGGATGAACAGGTGAGCGTTGCGGGGGGGGGGGGGGGGGGGGGGGGGGGGGGGGTTGGATGAACAGTGAGCGGTGGTGTTACCTCTGGATGAACAGGACCCCGTGGTGTGGTGGAGGGCTGGATGAACAGTAGACGGTGGAGGGGTGCCCGTGGAGGGGTGGTTGAACAGTAGCCGGTGGAGTAGCGCGCGGTGGAGGCTGGATGAACAGGAGCCCGTGGAGGCTGGAGGAGGTCGACGGTAGCCCGTGGAGGCTGGAGGAGGTCAACAGTGGAGATGTACAGTATCCCGTGGAGTCCGTTTTTGCGGTACGCCACACCCCTCCCGATCAATAGGACCCCCGTTTCGACCGTAGCGCTCCAACACAAGTCCGTTTCCTCCGTTTTGCGGTATGCCACACCCCTCCCGATCAATAGGACCCCTGTTTTGACCATAGGAGGTCTGTTTCCTCCATTTTGCGGTACGCCAGACCCCTCCCGATGAACAGGATCCCGTTTTGAACGTGGCCGGTCGAACACAAGGCCGTTTCCTCCATTTTGCGGTACGCTAGGCCTTGTTTCCATCGCCTGTTCCGTCCAAGCCCTCCCGATGAACACGACCACGCATTCCGTTCCGACCCAGCCGGTTGGCTCCCACGTGTTCCGTTGCCTCCTGATGAACATGACGCATTCCGTTGCCTCCCCATGAACACGACGCGTTCCGTTGCCTCCCCATGAACACGACGCATTCCGTTGCCTCCCCATGAACACGACGACGACACTGTTTCTCCGTTCCGATCCAGCCATGTACACGAGCCCTGTCCGTACGTATGCGTGAGTTGGCATTCGAGACCCTGCCCATATGTACGTACGTGGCCGTATTTTCTTTCTTGCACCCTGGCCGCTGTACGTATGTGTACATGCTACGCGCGCGCCTCTACTACGACACGTGCGCGCCTCTACATCGACCAGTATATATGTACGTACACGTTCGCGACCAGAATGACAACGCTACGTACGCTTTGACCAGGTGGGTCCCGACTACCAGGCACTTCCTTGCCTGCGAAGATGTAGCTGGTGGGTCCCAGCAGTCAGGGGGCGAATCGTTTTGTTTTTGTTTTTTTGCCTGGACGCATTTCCTTGCGTGCGAAGGTGTAGCTGCTGGGTCCCAGCAGTCAGGGGGAATGGTTTTTTTTTGCCCGGACGCACTTCCTTGTGTGCGAAGATGTAGCTGGTGGGTCCCAGCAGTCAGGGGGGTGAATCTTTTTTTTCGGACGCACTTCCTTGCGTGCGAAGATGTAGCTGGTGGGTCCCAGCAGTCAGGGGGCGAATCGTTTTTTTTCGGACGCACTTCCTTGCGTGCGAAGATGTAGCTGGTGGGTCCCAGCAGTCAGGGGGAAACATTTTTTCGCGAAATACAGTGGCCCGTCTGGTGGGTCCCCGCTGTCAGGTGGAGGAATAATTATTTTGCGCGTAATAAGGAGGCACTTCCTTGCTGCGGCCGTGGACTCAGCTATCAGCCTCTCCACGTACAGTCCACGTCCGATGGAAGCCATTCCTTGACCATGTTGACCACGCCGCACCGAGAGCACCAGGGCGGTGGACGACGACGAGGCCTAGGAAGGGGACGACGCGGAGCCGGGGAAGACGTGGCAGTGGATGCCCATGCGTAGAGGAGTATGAGGGTTCACTCGTTCAGCTGCGGTGTGAGGCTGCCGTCACCGCAAAATAACAGGGGGTGTGGGTGCGTAGAGGGATGGCCTGGCCAGCGGTGGGAGTAGTAGGGGGCGGTGAGGCCTCCGCGGCATCACAGCCGGCCACGGGCGGCAGGAGCAGGCGGCATGACCGGCGCTGCTTTGGGCGGCTGGAGCAAGAAGACCAGGGGTTGAAGAAGCACTATGGCCGTTGGATGGACATCATACGGTCATTGGAGCTATAATCGTTCATATATTGACTAAAGTTGACAAAGGCCTCCGTCCCAGTCAACTTAGTAGGCCCACAAGTCAGCCTCCCACCAAGGTGGGTCCCAACTAGCAGGGGGTATTCATTTTTGTGTGCGTAATAAGGAGGCACTTCCGGTGGGTCCGAGCTGACAGCGGGGGGGGGGGGACGTTTTTTTCGCGAAATACGATGGCCTGTCCTATGGGTCCCAGCAGTCAGGGGGAAACATTTTTTTTCGCGAAATACTGGTGGCCCGTCCGATGGGTCCCTGCTGTCAGGTGGAGGAATAGTTATTTTCCACGTAATAAGGAGGCACTTCCTTGCGGCTGTCGTGGACCCAGCTGTCAGCCTCTCCATGTATAGTACTCTTCCGATGGAAGTCGGTCGTTGACCATATTGACCACGCCGCGCCGAGAGCACCACGGTGGTGGACGACGGTGAGGCCTAGGAAGGGGACGACGCGGAGTCGGGGAAGACGCGACAGTGGAAGCCCGCGCGGAGAGGAGTACAAGGGTTCACCAGTTCGGCTGCGGTGTGAGGCTGCCGTCGCCGCAGAATAACAGGGGGTGTGGGTGAGTAGAGGGATGCCCTGGCCAGCGATGGGAGTAGTAGGGGGCGCTGAGGCCTGCGCGGCAGCATAGCCGGCCACGGGAGGCGGGAGTAGGCGGTCCCGTCGGCGCTGCTTTGGCGGCTGGAGCAAGAAGATCAGAGATTGAAGAAACACGACGGCTGTTGGGTTGACATCCAACAGTTACGTCTTCTAGAATCGTTTGTTGACGTATATAATAACTAAAAAAATATTGCATATGCGTCAACTAAACAGGCCCACAAGTCAGACCACTCCCTTTTTTTTAATAATTTATATATAGCTCATGGCAACTTCTTATGCAATTTATTGCAGTCATTTTTTGGTTGGCCAGGGCCAATTTCGCATATTTCTATGGGTTCCAAACTATTTTTAATACTGAAATGTCAAGCCAGATTTAAAGTACTTTGAAGATATATTTAAATTAGGTTAATGCCCAGTGAAATAGGAATCTGAAAATGTGAAAAAATTCAAAAATTATAAATTAATTTCCAATTTGTCATCTGTTTTTATATTTACAACCCATTTCATATTACTTTCAAGATTTGCAGGCATCTTGAAAGAGTTGCAGCCCATCAGCGCATAGAAAAATAAGTAGGCCTGGATTGGGTATTCTTCAGAAAAAATAAACTAGGCTCATTTTCACAAGGAAAAAATAGCTGGGCTGGTCACATGGTGAACATAAAATATAGGCCTGGGCTAGACGGGCCACAGCCCAGTTCAAACCCTGCTCCGTCTCAACAATACCAAACCAAAAAAATACTGCTCGAGTAGCTACGTCCTAGGTGTCAACCGATCTTGTGCTGTTCTCTTGTCTATTGACTATATACGCTCACAATGTCGTGGGTCCCAGATGTCAGGAAAACACTAGGAGGAAGCATTTTATTTTTCCATATGCTGACGTGGTGGGCCCCTACTCTCATCCTCTCCACGTACTTCTACCGATTCCTGTTGTTTGTTGACCATGTTGACAACGCGAGAGGGCGACGCCACGGCAAGCGCACCAAAGCACGCGGTGGACGTCGGCATTAACGATTTAGGAGATGGTGGGGCGGCGATGCGTGCGCTGAGGCGCAGCCAGCCATGGGAGGCGGAAGCAGGCGGCCCCGCTGGCGCTGGTTTGGTTTTGGCGGCTGGAGGAAGACAGGACTGAAGAAACATGACAAACTGTAAAAGCAGCAGGAGTACTTAACAACCTTAACTGAAACCAGCAGGGGCACTTAACAACCAAAGCTGAAAGCAGTATGAGTACTTATACAGGTTCAACCGTACAAAGCACGCCTCGAACAGTGCTACTTTGCCTACAGTTAACCAAGGGTGAGGCCGCCAAGCCCCAGGACAAGGCCCAGGCGCCACCCCGCGCATCCACAACCTTCTGAAAGCGGCTTCATCTCGCAACGTGGTCAATAAACAGGATATTCGCTTTAGAGCCATGGAAAAGCATGAACATAATCTTCTGTCCTATTCTCCAAGATGGACGGGCCTTCACTATTTTAGACCACCCATGAATAAGTATCTTTTCACCTCCAAGGGGAATTGAGTAGGTAGACATAAACATCATGTTGTGACCAAGTGCAAGTCTTACCCGACCATGGTCAGGCATCTGTATAGGAACAATAGAACTCGGCAGTTCCTGTTTCAAGATCACAGCTGTAAAACTGTGTATAAGCAATAGTTTATGAACAACATATATAAAAGAAAACAGCTCGTACCATAAGTTTCTCGACACAGTTGGACGTGTTCAATGAGTGCAGCAATGGCACACATATCCCACATGGCCTTCCACCATTGAAACGCCCCACAAGGACCTCAAGACGATCAATAAAGTGTAGGAACTTGTGGATGTCGATCCAGTCAACTTCAGTGCCATTAGTAACAGCCAAGTTATTACAGAGTAACAAATGAGCAGACTGCTTAACTCTGAAAAAACCTACACGTGCCACCAATTATAACAAAATATTAGTTAGAAGTAGCATCTTCGTGAGAGATTCATTGCTACTTCTAAAGTTAAATTGTGATTAGTTAGACAGAATAGGTGGATTAAGAAGTAATCGAGGCCACAAGCAAGAACCAGATACAAAATTAACATGGATGAACAATTGGAACAACGTCGGGGGTGGAAGATCGCAGTGAAGATGAGACCCGGTTCTGCTATTTCCATCAACATTCGTGTGCCAACTTTCAGTCCGTAACACTTGAGAAAGTTTATCCAAGTTCGGCCATAAAAAAAGCAGCGATCTTCTTGGTTCATGAACCCAACTCGGAACTTATATCCATGGCTTGTCTTCACTGTGACCATTAAACTAGTGTATTCAGTTATGGCAAGGCTGAGCATCTTGAGTACATGTGTTCTGGCAAAGCAAATAATACACTGCAGGAAAAATAATATGAGAACACAACATGTTCAAAAAAACCCCACCCTCCCGGATAGAAAAGAGGATTCTAGGAACATACTATGCGTGTTTCAAAATACTGTGTTAGGATGAGAAGGATCAAGTGTGGCGTCTCGCCGAGGGCGCAGAAACCTGTAGGGTACTCGCACTTTGGGCACTGCAAATGAAACACACTAGATTCAGTAGGAAGAAAAATGCATCAACGGCGGCGGCTGCCATCCTAGCATTACCTGCGACCAAGGGACTTGGATTTATCGGGGATGGATGAAGAATTCGTACCTGGTTCTCCATGAGAAAACCCTATGCAATCGCTAAGAGGTGGTTTTCTCTGAACAAGCAGACGAGGGGGAAGGGGATTCATGCCCAGTGAAATATTGCCGCTTCGTTCGTCCATCTTACTGCTAAAGCTGGAAAAGGGGGGGTTGTGCTTTGACGGCTCATTGGGCATTACTGCGGCGCTACGACCGGGGTGTGTCTACCGTGAAGTTGTGCACTCTAATTTGTGCATATGGCATGTGGACCCCGTTGCCGGTTGCCCCACATATCAGCGAAAGGAAGTAGAAAGACAAGAGTAACTAGTTACACATAAATATATTTTTTGATAGAGAGATACTCCCTCTGTAAAGAAATATACAAATCTTTTATATCATAGGCTCACCTTGCCAAGAAATATACTCCCTCTACAACACACGGGCATTATGGGGGTTCAGCTTTTTTTATGGGGGTTCAGCTGAGAATATAATACTCAGATAGGCTCACGGTTCTAGACTTTGGGCCGCAGGCCGACCCTGCATGTTTGGGGGTCCATGTGTTCTACCTCAGCGCTTTTCATATTGCAAGCGATCGGTACAGCGCTGGTTTTAGATGTTGTCGCAAGGCGAATACACAAAATTGAATAAAGCACGACAGCTGTTGGAATGAAATTGAACGACAGTTCCTAACCAGCAATCAGAGTTGCAATTCTATCAACGATATACCATGTGATAAATAATACCGTCGTACTACTTATACACACAGGACACTTGTTTCACCATGCCAGATTATTACATCAAAATCTCTCGAAGGGTAGATCAGTTCGGCAGTTGCGTGCTGCTACTGAAGAATTTGAAAGTTGATTTGGACCAGTTCTCCTTGCCGAGAAAGTTCGATTTTGATATCATCCCCTACCGCAAGATATGATTTAGATTTGAACCTTGACCATCCTTTAGCATCAATCATGATGCGACCATCCTTTGTACTTATGGTATATTGAGCAGGTTCATTCACACCAAGGCTGCGCATGGTAAGAGAAACTTGGCTGCTGTCGCCCGAGTTGTTGAACGACTCCCTCGTTGCTCTAGGAATTCTCTGTTTGCAAACAAGAAGACATACCCAAACAGTTAGATCAACACAGTGAATCATGCGAAACAACATGGAAAGAAAAAAGAACGAAGCACTTGGGCGGCCAATGCTTACCAAGAAGGTGGACATGTCGGTTTTTGTAAGGACTTTGGTATATGAAGTGCGAACTGTAGCCTAGTCTGTTGCCAGTGCAACTGCACGGGCTGGAGCAGATGCAAGTGCAAGTGTTGGTGCAGGTGCTGAAGCCGCTGCTGCTGCCGGAGATGGTGCTCCTTGTAGAGCTGGTGCCGGTGTTGGAGCAGGTGCCGGTGTCGATGCCCGATCCTCCGATAGATCAGACTGATCCGCTGACGCGGTCGGTGCCCAATCCTCAGCTGGATCAGACTGAGCTGCTGCCGCTGTCAGTGGTAGAGCAACTGCCGATGCTTGATCTGTGCGAGACAGCAGCGATCGTGTCTGGTCTGCTATGATCAGCTTTCTAACTTGACTAGGATCCGTGACCGTGATCCAGTTTTTTCTTCATTTCTTTTAAACGCGAGAAGGACTAATTGTGGCGTTTTTGTTAAACCAAACTGCAGTTCATCATAGGGATTCAGCTTGTACTCAGATAACAGACTGATCCAATTTTTTCCAGTAATATAAGTGATGGACAATGCCTTCGTTACTGACACGACATAAGAAGTGAAGCCCGCAAAAATAGCCATCGTAGAGCAAACCAAACGGTTTATTCTGTGGTGAATGTCACATGGCAAAACCTGCATAGTAAAATTGCAGGAAAAGAAAGAAAACATGACATTAAATCAATAAGATTTAGATAGTAAATCAATAATATTTACTTGATGTGACACGAGTGAATCCTTACCAGGAAATCACTATGTTGAAGTACTAAACGGAAGATTGATCGTCCAACTACGCGTGGCATGCAGGGGCCCCGCCTACTCCCACAAGCAGGACAGTCCAAAGGTCGTGACAAATCGTATGGACCGAACATCCATGGGACTGGAAATCCTGGTGGGTGCAATAAACCCTGCAATGCATACATATATTGGAGTGTAACCATAATTGATAAACCGTCCTCGCAAAAAATATGATCTGGATACTTCAAAATATACAAACTAAATTGAGTGGACAGACATTAACATAGACCGTTCTCAGGACTGACCACACACCAAAAGCGGCAGTACTAATAAACAATACAGGGTTCACAAACACAAATCAAGTACTGAACAATAGTACTTACTACAGACAAGCAAAGTTGCACTAACTAAACTCTGCAGACTATTTCTTGCCACCGACCTACGGGATGAACCCCGCATAACTGACTAGGCCATGGACTTCGTGTGAGATGTCTACATGCACCATCACCATCTTGTCAACCTTGGAGAAGCTAATAGAGTGGTCTTTCCACTCATAAACATGATGATGAAGACAGGCCACATCAGATTTGTTGGGAAGCTTTACAAGAACCACACCCTTCGTAATCGAAGGCACAACCAGGAAATTATTGTGGTCAAGTACAACCTCGAGAACACGCCTGACAACAATGCTACAGGAAAACACTAGTTCAGGACACGTGGAGACAAGGACATAACAGGTGGATAGTTCAGCAGTAGAACTCATCATCAGGTCTTCCAGTTCACACGGCATGACTTTGAGAACTTCATCTCCACCGCGGACCTGGTTCTAATTCAAACAGAAACCATATTTTATTACTACCTCCGTTCAGAAATATAAGATGATTTTCGATATTATACTCCATATATGACTACATATATGCACAGAAATGAGTGAACAAAGACACTAGAACATGTCTTCAAAGGCATGAGAGCAGAGGGATTACATGCAATATCCATAACACAAGTTACTGAGGCAAATATACCCTCTTAAAAGGTAGCATTGATGTTCATAAAGTACTCCCTCCGTCCCAAAATTCTTGTCTTAGATTTTTCTAGATACGGATGTATCAAGTCACATTTTAGTATTAGATACATCCGTATCTAGACAAATCTAAGACAAGAAATTTGGGGCAGAGGGAGTAGTTGAAAGTAATCTATAAGAAATCAGTGTCAACCTCTCGCATGTTTTGGTCAAAAGAGGAATTTAGAACCATCATTTGGCACACTAAAATCACATGCAAGATCACCCAGAAAGTTGTACTACCAGTACTAGTACTGCGTGTTAGATGAAAAAACACGATCAAGATTGAGAAAAAGATCGTCAACAAGAGACATTACCTGGACTTGCTTAATGAGGGATCCCGGAGAGGGTTGCTTGGACAGGGTGATGGCTTTGAGCTTGTCTACGATAGTCTCGGTGGGGTGCTTGCGCTTCTTCGTACTATGAGCCTCGACGGTTTTGGCCAGAGCCATAGACATCACGTCAGCCGGTGCTCCGGCGTCCATCCAAGAGAGGAAGCTGAGAGAGAAGAGTGAAAGGAGGAACGAGATGAGGGAGAAGCGAAGCGAGTGGGGGTTTTCTTCAATAGAGGAAGCTGAGAGAGAAGAGTGAAATGATGGTTGCTTTGTCCGTCCAACTTACTACTGGAAAGGAGGGGGTTTTCTGATTTGACGGCTCATTGGGCATTACTGCGGCGGTTCGATTGGGGTAGTCTACCGTCACTCTACTATGGAGTAATTTAGTGCATGGCTGGTGGACCCAGGTGCTGGCTGTCCCACACGTCAGCGAAAGTGAGTGATTTAGTGCATGGCTAGAGGAGGATCCACATGTTAGAGAGTGTCCACTATTTTTCTGAAGAAAAAAATGATTACAGCAAGCGTTTCCACTCTTACGACGGAGGAGTGCGAAACACGGCAGCCACTTGAACATACATAGTGCTCCTACTACTAGGCATGTGCAGTGGTTCATACGTCAGTACTACACAATCTTGTTGCTAGTGTAGTAAGATATGACGATAACAAATGATGTTGTGCGCATGTCAACTACTGCTATATGTAACATAGTACCACTTTTTTGACTGTCCGGTCGAGAATGAATGGTGAGATCAATGTTAACAGAACTAGGTCCACAGCGCACGGAGAGTATGGTGCTACAGTACTCCACGAAACATGAACCATATGAAGCACGAATAGTGTTAGGCAGGGTGTATGAAGGGTGCACGGGATGGGAGCAAAAGTTCCCTTCTCGACCCACTTTTGGGTGTTTGGCAGACTGCATGAAGGGTGCATGAGTCCACACTAGTAGGTTGACAAAAATACGCGAAGTGGAGACAACTATATTGAGATAAGAATGCAACCAAACACACCCACGCGCTTTGTGCTACAGTGACTGATCTGCACCGTCTGAGTTTGATCCAACGGTCATGTTGCACCGAGACATGGACATGCCCATGTAGAGGGTGCCTAAACACCACCGAAGTCCCTCTGCTTCTCGAGGCGCACGACATTGGTGATGCAGGGTGAAACCGCCCCGCAGAGCCCGCTCCCGGTCGACGGGAGCCAGTGTCAGGCGCCTCACCTCGGACTCCATGATCTGCTGCGCGGCCATGGCACCAGGTAGAAGCAATGGGGAGAGGCAGCAAAGGGGGCGAAATGGCTGAAAGGTAATGCAATCTATGGGAAGGCGGAGGGAGCGGGGAATCTTTTGGTTTTCACCACGGTAAAACACCAGTCAACGACTTCTCACATCAGGGAGCAGTGGGTTTTTACACGCGGAGTCATCGTGACTAATTGCTGCCGGCCTGCTGCCGTCAATCAAAAAATTAAAAATCCTGCCGTGCCTGCTCCTGTTAATCAAAAAATTAAAAATCCTGCCGCACCCAAACACCAGAGCAACACCGCGGTGGATATTTAAATTTACCTGCCGGCAAGTAGATAAAAAATGGGTGAAAAAACAAATGTGGCGGTGGCCTAGCTAATCGGTCGAACTAGCCCAACTAGCTAGCCACCGTGCTTCACTGATGTACTCGGCGGGAAAGGTGGTCTTTCATGATTTGACGACTCATTTACTTGCTTCGGCGCTACGACCGAGGAGGACCCAGAAAATGTGCGGTAGGGCCTCCCACGTCAGGAAGAATATATGCGTGCACCACCCGGGAGGATCCCGAAACCGCGCGGTAGGGTGTGCCACGTCTCGGCACGGAGGAAAAATGTGCGTGTAAAAATATACTGTATCAGACGTAGTACCTATGGTTCGACCTCGGGACCCAGCCAGTCGGTCGAAAACACCCCACTAGCCACACAACTTCATCATGCAAACGTGGCATGGAGGATAGATGTGGTTAGCTCCGTCTCAACCAGCCACAATGTCTCTTGTTCTAGGCGATTCTTCTATTTTCCAAGCTTTTTTAGTTGTAATAACACCACGGCAAGCTAGCGCCGCTCTTCGTGTGTGCCCGTGCAAAGGTTAGACGATGGAGAGAAGAGAGATTGAGATCGCAGACCTGGGACCCACCAGTAAGTGAGACAACGGTCATGCACGTGTTGACGAGGCACTCCCTCTACTCTACTCAACGCAAGTACTGTATAAAATCAAGTTATGGGACAAAGGCAACAACCGTTCGTTTTTTCAGGCTATCGACTTACGCTTTGTAGTCCAGGTTGCCAGTTCGAATCTCGTCTTTCAGATTTGTTAGTTTTAGGTCCAAATTTGATTAATGACAAGTGGGACCCCCGTGTGTTGTTCCGATATTTCAGTGTAGGATGGTTTTTTTGAACAAACACTTTGCACGGTTAGACAAGTAACGGCACGAGTTACACGTTTTTTGCAAGTTTACGAACAAAAATGACAGCGGCATAGAATATCACATCCACCCCGCAGCTTAGATACTATGGTGATACGAGTTTTTACACCGTTGGAAGTGAGATCCAATGTCTTGGGAGTAGTCTTTGTAATTATGCGCAATTTCCAAACTCTCCAAAGGTTTTTTTGCAAATAAAACATTCAGGCCTCGTGTGTGCCGCTGCATCTTCGATCCAACGGCTCCCCGGTGCTCATATTAGGTGCTCCCTGTAGCTTAATTACCCGCTACAGCGATATGAGCATCTAGGTCGTATGATCAGTGATCAGATGGCACATGCGTAGTACTTGTACTTTCTGCGCATTTCCCAAACTCTATCAGCCGTATATTGCAAAAAAATTCAAACCTCCTACTGTGGGCCGTTAGATCTCAGTGAACTCGTATCACCATAGAATCTATGGTGCGGGAGCACCTCATACTCTCCCGCGCGAGAAAACATAAGGTGCTATCATAGCTTGGATGCTACGGTGATACGAGCTTGGAGGTTGTTTGATCTGAGGTCCAATGGCATCTGAGCAGTCTTTGTGCTTGTAAGCAGTGGCCAAACTCTTTTGGGGCTTTTCTGCAAAAAACCATTTGAACCACCGAGGAGGTGTTGGGTCACAAATCCAACGCCTCCGAAGAGCTTGTATCACCAAAGCATCTAAGATGTGGTAGCACATGATATTCTTACATACAGGAGAATATGATGTCCTCCTTCATCTTAGATGCTCCGGTGATACGAGCTTCGAGGTCGTTGGATATGGGATCAAAGGGCATCTAAGTAGTTTTTGTAGAAATTGTGTGCAATTCTCAAACTCATCAAGGTTTCCTGCAAAAATATTAAGACACATCATGTGAGCTGCTATATCTCAGATCTACAAGCTCCAAGCAACTCGTATCGGCATATAGCATCTAAGGTATGGGGGCACATGATATTCTCCCGGGGAGGAGGGGTGGGGGTACATAACCAATCGGTGGTTGGGAGGGTGGGGACAAATATAATCTAAACAACCCTAAACAGAGCTCCACAATTTTATCTAAGGTCGAGGGGTTGACCCCCGACAATCATAGCTCCGCCTAAACACAACATTTGCATGTACTGTAGTACTAGACTTAATATTCATGTTTCAGTTTCATGTTCATTTTAAATATTGAACTGAGGACCATGGATGTCTTACATTTTACTCCCTTTGTTCCTAAATATTAGTCTTTTTAGAGGCTTCAACTGGACTGGCACATACGGATGTATATAGACATATTTTAGAGTCTAGATTCACTCATTTTGCTCCGTATGTAGTCATTTTAGAGTCTAGACCTGCCAGTGCATGCGCCTGCGCGTGCACTGACGCACATGCCCGTGCCGGTGCCCGTGCACCTGCCAGCGCATGGTCCTGCACATGCACTGACGTGCGCGCCCGTGCCGGTGCCCGTGCACACGAATGTCTCTGCCACACCGTCGACAGCGCCTGTCCCCGCGCGGGTGCCAGTGCCCCCCTCAGCGGCATCGATGGCCGCCGTTGACCGCTTCCTTGCACCAACGCTAGTCACCTCCTCCCAACAGTTGACTCGCTCCGAAGTCCAGAACATTTTGGCCTTCCTTAAAGCTAGGCCAACGTCGAGGAGTACGCCAACAACGGCGCAAGACGCCACCGTCGCCGTCGGTCAGTGGCCCGACGACACACAGAGCACGACAGAGGAGCCGCTTCCCACCGCGAGACACCCCCGCCGCCGCCGCGTAATCTAAATTTGCCATGAAAAATGTTCGGATTGCCATGCTTAAAATCCGAACGTTTATATTTCCGTTTATTTTATATCGATCATTGTATAATTTAAAGTCGGAGTCAAACTAAACGAAATGTATGGTTTGTTCGATTGAATGTTGTGGTAGAGCTGTATCAAATTAAATATAAAACGTCATCAAGCCACATGTATTCCTTGTCATCCAACGACCTAGACTGCTTCAATGTCGAGCGCTCAACATGTTTAGCATGCAGTTAATTTCATGCCAAAAATAGTGCTAATCACATGACAACACACAAATAATATCCTAGTAGTTAATATCCGCATGCACTTAATATACTTCCAAATTAACGTGCATTGCATGTACACACTGACTAGTGCTGCTAGTACGTGAAACTGGTGCTGTGACTTGTGAACGCGTCCAGATATGGTCAACGGCAACATCGCCCGTGAGTTCTTCCTGTTTGCCCGTGCGTCTAAACGCAGAAGGGGAGGAGAGAGAGAGAGAGAGAGCACATATGGAACCCACCAGTAAGTGAAGGCGAATAGTACTAAAACTAATATTACATGTTATCCATTAATTGGGCTGTGGTAATATAAAAACATTATGTGCACAAAGGGGGTACAACAAACATTGCTATTCTACGTATGTTGGCTATTGACGTGCGGCGTGAAGGCCCGGTCTAATGTTCGATCCTCGTCCTTTATTTTTAATTTGTATATGGGTCCAAATTTATTTCATGACATGTGGGCCCCTCGGTGTATAGTTTGTAGCACTTTAATTTATGGGTCGAAATTTGTTCCATTCCAAGTGGACTATCGGTGTGTAGTTTTGTAGCTTGTTTATAATAATTAAAGAGAACAACATAGTTTTTTCAATAATACCATGGTGCGACGTTGAAGGCGAGAAAGGACGTGCGAGAGAGCGATGACCGAGCCAGAGGGAAATCAACTAGGGGAGTTGCATGGGTTGCAACGGTGTTTGGAGTAGTTGTGGGCCGAATGCTACGAAAATATAATCTAAACCGAACGAAATAGATGCCTACAAAAATTAATCCAAGGTTGGAGTGCCCCTCGCAATGTAAATAGCTCCGGTTTTGCGAGGGATGGAGAGGTAGTAGCTTCAACGTGTGAAAGATATGGTGTGAGAAAGCGAGGTCAATCGAGAGATATATAGATAGAGAGACAAAGTGTGGTCTGACATTCATTGAACAAATATATATGATCTCGAGAGATATTGTCCGATTGAGCTTTTTGGCAAGGGTGAGGGCTGTAAGATAGAGCTTGAAAGATGATCCAGTCACAGACGTGTAGATATATTTTGTGCGTGGGAGGAAGCAAGGTCAACTGATCACATAGGGTTGCCGTGCGAACGAAAGAGTGAGACGGGTTGGAGAGAGTGACCTAGATAGACGATGTGCGTGAGAGAGTATACAATGTGAATAGGTCAAATTGGGCTCAAACATGGTGATATATCGTTTTTGTCCGAGAAAGAGCGAGGTCAATCGAGACATACGGAGCGAGAGAGAGAGAGAGAGAGAGATTGAGTGAGCGTGGCCCACCATGAGGTCGAAAGAGTGGCGACGGCTTGGATGGAGTGACCTAGATAGACAATCTACGTGAGAGAGTATAGAGTGTGTCGATCAAGGCCCGAACAGGGAGATATATCATTTGTGTGTGAAAGAAAACAAGGTTAAACTAGACTCAGATAAAGAGAGCGAGATTGAGCGAGTGTGGCCCGCCGTGCGGAAGAAAGAGTGAGACAGTCTCGAGGGAGTGACCTAGATATACAATGTGTGTGCGTGCGCACGAGAGGTTGGGGGCTAGATAGGCAATGCATGTATTTAGCGCGAGAGGGTGAGAGGGAGAGGGGGGAGAGAGAGCTCGGCATGGGGTGCAATGGCGGGTGTGTGAGGTAAATACATTTGGTAACAGAGTGGAAAAAGGGGTTGTGTAGTTGAGAGACTTAGAGATCGAAACATGGAGAGAAATAATGAACGTGTGTTGGAAACCGATAGCTTCGTAAGGTGGTTAGGAGAGGAAGATTGACCGATACAGGAAGTATGCAGCGTTTGTGCGGCGGGGGGGTGGGTGGGGCTAAAAACAACATTTGAATGTACATAGTACGAGACTTAATATCGATGTCTCAATTCGGTGTACATTGTAACATTTGAACCGAGGACCAGGCATACGGGTAATTATTTCGAATTCGTGCCATACTAAGTTTCGAAAAGTTGACATTGACTCAGTTTTTTGTGCTATTTTGTAGGTCATATGTTTGAATCCATCCAATAGTATTCTCACTACCATGGTGTTCATCATATACATATGAATTTTTATTAAAAAAGTAGCATGGATACAGTGAAATGCGAAATCCCCGTTGGAATTGGAGATCGCTACATGACACACACTCTAATTCAAATAACTAACTACGTGACACACACTCTAATTCAAATAACTAATTATGTGACACACACTCTAATCCACGTTAGCATGGGTACCGTTTCGAATTTTTTTTCAAATAACTCCTCATTAATTAATTTATAGTACTTTTTCTGTTCACTTTTATAAGACCTTGAAGACATTTCAGACAATGTGCAAAACAGTTCATTTTAAGTTGTCTGAAACGACTTACAAAAGTGAACGGATGGAGTATCTCGTTTCGAATGACTAATTATTGCAAGGAAAACATGGGCATGGTAATACATACATATTCGTTTGCAAATGAAAGAAGATTCGTTTGCATTCTCAAATGTAGGCGCACCAGGAAGACCAGGGTCGTGTCGGGGTGGAAGCTGCTTCGGTGCCTTAAAGGCAACTGCCTTTGGGTCACTGACATGCGGGCCAACCACCTGTTGGGCCCACATGTCATGGACACAAACGCAGGTGCCTTAAGGCACCGAAGCATAGTCCTGTCGGGGTGGTTGCCTGTGTCGGACGGACGCGTAGCACCCAGCCACCCAGCCCCCCTCCCCCCCAAAAAAAGGACGACGACAATATAAGTTCGCGCTTCCATGTTTCAGATTGAAATATCTGGCGGCCCCAATGCCAGCCCTGCAAAATCTCTCTTCTCCATCGTCCCCTTCCGCGCCCAGATTTTTCTCAAATCCCTAATTCGCCGCCAACCCTCGAATCGCCCCTTGTCTCGTCTCTTTCCCCACCGTTCCCCACCTATGTGCCGGACGACGACGACGAAGACGACAGTCGCGCTTCGCCACCGCACCGGAGCTACCTCATCTACGCCCTCGTCCATCGCACCGGTGGTCCACCAACAACGTCGGCCGCCGCAACCGACGTGCCTCACAGACACCGAGTTCCACCACATCAGGTGCGCTTCACCGACGCCGTCTCCCAGCTCACCGAGGCTACTTCACCGAGCACATCATCGCACCTCCGCCCCTCGAGGCCGTTGGGGCTTCACCAATGGTCTCGTCCACCGCATCGTAGCGCTCCGCTGCCACTCAAGATCTACATCCGTGCGCGGCCAGCCAACGCTAGCGCATCACCCTCAACGACTCTGAAGTGACCCGCACTCTAGCTAGGCGAGCATGCCCAAACACCGGCCCGAACTAGGTATCCACACATCAATCCCTTGTGCACTGTTCCAACGATGTTTGGATATCCTTTCACTGCTCTCTTAGCTTACACGCCTATGCAACTCCGACTTTAACTCTTATTTCTTCTGGAGATATCATCTGAAACAAGCAAATCCATTTTTTAGCGAAGCATGACGGCGCTACAGGATCTGGTACACATCCTGCACACTCGTATAACCTTGTAA
The DNA here is from genome assembly GCF_003073215.2 of Triticum urartu. Classification (NCBI taxonomy): domain Eukaryota; kingdom Viridiplantae; phylum Streptophyta; class Magnoliopsida; order Poales; family Poaceae; genus Triticum; species Triticum urartu. The sequence goes on from NC_053026.1 coordinate 302,383,941, forward strand.
GTATCTATCCTCCGGTACAACATCAAGGTCAATTCCTCTTATTTGATCAACCATTCGCCGTGTCAAAAATGCAGAGGGGGATGAAAGGAGCACAAGGCCTGCACATCCAAGCAAGTGGTAACATGGACTTGTACATGGAACATCCCAAGCGCAAGCAGAGCTGCAGTGAGCCTGTACAACAAGCTAGCGTAAGTCCCTGCATTTCATTTAATTCGTACTGGCATTTGTGTATGATTTGTGTGCAGTGGCTGATCCACGAATTCAAGTTACCAGGGGCGAACATTTAACTTAAAAAATACAAAGGCACTTGCACTCCGGAAATCAACATAACTTGAGAAATGTGAAGCTACATGCACTTTGAAAACCAGATAATGATCCAAAGTAGTTCAGATTATAAACACTAATGATGCAAGCACCAAAAAACACAAAATGCAACATGGTGTACAAGGACTACAAACATGGTCTGTACCTGCTTGAATTATTCGTTCTCTGGCTGAAAATATCGAAGTGTAATTGCACATATAACCACTGCGCAAACTGCATATCAATATATCTATCCTGCACAAGTATGCCAATAGTTTCAAACAACAGATTAGAAAAGTATTTATGCTATGTTGTCATGATACAGGGACTTTCTGGTAGATGGCCTCGACGTTTCCTCAAGCTATGAAAATGCACTATAATTTGCTTGTCATCAATGCCTGCAAATCTCTGTCTCTCTCAACATAGTAGATCATCATTAGACACTAAATCCTTCAATGAGCTTGCAAAATGCTTGCATTAGATCCCTCATTAGACATTATACGTTCATCACCAGGATCATGTAAAATGTTTGTATCAAATCTTTCATTAGCAGTCTGTTCATTAGACACTTCAGGCTCAAGAACAACATGAGCTTGTATGTTTGCACCGGAAACTTGATTATATACATCAGATTCAATCAGTTCAGTATTGATTGGGGGATTTATAAAATAAGTAGAAATTGGTTTCATTTTCTCATAGATTCCCTACATACAAGTAATTTTACAACACCGTCAGGTTTAACTATTGGCCAGAAATTGAAGAGTTGAATTAGATATAATCAGGGATGTGATGTACCTGCTCGTTGCGCATGCTACTCTTGCAAGCTGCGACTGTCCATTTGCGCAAGCTCGATGCCATGCCCGTGCTGCCGCCGCTGCCTCCCACGCAGGCTACACCCAGGGTTGGATCTTCATCTTCTTGTCCTTTCGTTCGCTTGAAGCCCGGCGACTGCCCTCCAACGAGGGCACGAGGAAGTGCTGTGTCGGTCTGTATAGCGACGGCTAGGTTAGGAGCGAACCAGACTAGAGGCTGGAGCGAATGAATTGGGATTTTTCCTGCTGTCGATCGATATGGGAGGCGCTCGTTTGGGCCGCGAGCCTGCTATAGGGCCTTCCTTGCACTTATGTTATTGGCCCATCCAAATTGAAACATTTTTCTTCATTTTTTACATTGCCTGCTCATGCGTTAGGACGAACAAAACTAGCATAGGCCAACCTGGACAACTCAAACTAGGTGCACACTTTCCAGCCACCTGAGGCGGCCGCCCATACCAGCCCCTATGGTGGCGTCGCCCCTTTTTGCGTGTATGATTGGATAGTGAAAAATATTCCAGTGGCACTTTTTATTTACCCACAAAATGGTTGAATTGCTTGTTTCTATGAACTGAGTTTGCCCATAATGTGAAGGATGCCAGTCTTTTCATCCTATTGTAGATTGCTTAGATCTCGATATGCGAAAAGTAATCGCATGAAATATACAGTAAAAGCCAGTGTGATGTGTTTGGCTACAACTAGTCTGACTACACGTCCTCATATAACATATCAAGGACGCACCATCTTACCAGATTAACCATTCGACTTACCCATGCAGTGTGGGAAGAAAGAAGTATTGGGACTGCATATCCAAGCAATTGATGCCATGGACTCCTTTGTACAACCTTGTAAGCGAAAAAGAAGTTGCAGTGTACCTGTACAAAGAACTAGCGTAAGTTCAGTTACCTGCTTCTCGGAATTTTAGTTAGCCACTTATTGCAAAATTGTTCAATTACGTTGCTTGGCTTAATTTAGTTTGCTACTGATTACATAATGGCACAACCTGTTAATCATATTGTAGACTGTGCCTATCTATGTGTTTGATATTTATTGTTAAGAATTACCTGTTTGCCTTAACTTCAATATCTACTTGTTTGTTTAACTGCTTTGCTGCTGCAACAACGGTTACAATGATGTTAATAACTACTTTTCAGCATCCAATTGAAACTCTTTAATTCCTTGTTTGTTTAACTGGTTTGCTGTTATAACTCCCAGTTGAGATGTTTTGCTAACTTCAGCTTTTCTGAATCCAATCGGAACTTTAATGGAAAAACAAGTTAGCCCAAGATCAAAGAGCGAGGTCCCCATGGACGTTGCATCATCCCACAACAGTGGCACCGGCCCAATCGTGCATTATGAATTGCCAACTAATGATGCTCTAGAGGCTAAACTAGTGGTAGAAAGAGATTCTGCTTCTGCACTTAGAGATGAAGTTGACATGTTGAGGAAGCAAACAACACAATCACAAGCAGTACTCAAGACAACCATTAAATATTTGGTGGATTTCAAAACAAAGCAAGCTGAGACTGACCAGATTGTTAAGGTCCTGAAGGAAAAAAGGAAATTAAATTCCTACTTGGTAAATCATAGGTGAAATGTTCTTTCCATAGTTGAATAACCTTTGTGTTGTCTGTTCATGTAATCAATCAAACCATTTGTTTTAGAGATCATGTAATAATTGTTTTTTTTGTTTTTTGGTTTGTAATTTTATTTGAGCACAAGTCTGTATTAATTGATAAGACTCGGAGACATTTCATTTTGATTGCTGGGCCAGACCTACAAATATGCCAATCGGGTTGAATGTGCATTCAGCAATAGTAGTAGTATAGATGGACCATAAGTGGCACGCATCGGAAAGGGCCAAGATGGTGGCTAAAAAAGCCATGTTGTTGTAGCCAAAAAAAAGTACAGCGGCCTGGCTTATGTATGTTAGTTGATATTATTGATCCATATACTCTATAAGTGTTTATATGTGTGTTAGTTCTGTACATTCTTGGTTGATTGACTCGGTATTTGAATCTTGATACATCGCTTGTGTACATATCTAAATGGGAGTACACATTATGCTGCGTGTGACATTTGAGTTGGACATGAAGTGTTCCAAATATTCGAATTCACCTTAAACTAGATTCTAGTTTCTGAATTTGAGTATCGACATTTGTAAACCATATTCATATATGACAGTGGAATACATATTTGTTGTCCTTTTGAAGATATATAAAAACACATAGAATGATTTATAAAGATTCATATAGGAATACAAAATGGATTCAAATTTAGTTGCCAGGGTAAACGTGGATGCTTATTGTCCCAAAATTTGGAAGAAGTAGCAAAATGTCCACTCCCACGTCGGCTGCCCGAAGCCAAGTGTTTGGAGATGGAAATTACTGTCTACCCATTACACGGACAATCCATCGGCCCGATTTCCACTACTCTAAATAGGGGTAGGTTACTAATTTCAATTAGACGTGACACGACCGCCTCTAAGCCCATTCCGACACGGTGGGCGCCAAACATGGGCGGCAAAACTCATTTGATTCAAGCTCGTCCGAAAGACCTCTGTTTCTCCCTCCATTCCCCATTCATACACGGCGGGCGGCAAAACAAACTCGACTCGGCCGAAATCGATGTAGGCAAATATTTTCAATAGGGGCAGGTTTGTAACTTCACTCAGACGTGACACAACCGCCCTACCTGTCAGCCCTGTTCATACACCGTGGGCGCCAACCATGGGCGCCAACCACCCTCTCCTCGCCCGAAATTGCTCTAGGCAAATATTGGCGAGATGCGAGATAACTGTCCTATCCCCAACCGGCGAGACGTCCAAATTTTTAACGAGGGCTAAGTTTGTAACTTTCCCATATTTCATACAGGCCCGTCCCAAAAACATGGTTCCCTGTACCTCTCCCTCCATTTTCCCATTCATACACCGTCAGCGCTAGAACACCCCATCCCCACACCAGCCTCCGTCTGCCACCCCATCCATCGCCGCCTTCCTCCACCACATCCATCGCCACCGTCCTCCACCATGCCGGAGCGCCTACCAAGACCGCGTCGTCCACTGCTAGAGATGGACGTTTCTCATCCACGGCGACGGACCAATAGCCTTACATCGCGTCCTCTCGCTTCATCGGCGCCATCGTCCTCTTTGTCGGAGCCGCTCACACGACCTTCTCTTCCACCGCAACGGGACTTATCCCCCGATGCACCCGTCTACCGTCGCAGATCTTCTTCAACGCCACCAATAGCCATCGCACCCTCGATGCCTACACGGCGCCGCAAGAGAGGTGGTACTTCATATCTCCTCAACTTTTTGATCTCAACCAGAAAATAGATCTTAACTTGGTTACTCTACTTTCTTTTCAGCTCTTAGAATTTAGTTCTTAGTTCGAAGCAAACAATGGATGCTAAATATCATTTCTCTGGTTTGCAGCTTCAAATCTGCCATGGCATAGCCATAATACAGTTTAATTGATCATGCTTAGGGTTTAATTGATCATGTTGGTTCCGTGGTGGTTTCTTTAATAGAAATCGGAGGGGAAACCCTCTTTTGCTAAAAATATATTCTTAGAGTTTCCCCCTTTTATGATCACTATACGATCAGAATACGTGCTTCGTGTCATAATAACACTGCTCCACCCATCAAGCTAAACAAGCTTAGTTGTTTAAATACGAATCTGATATTATTAAAACAGAGTTGTTTAATTGGTCAGCTAAATGTTCCTGAACTAGTTTTGAAAATGCATGTTCGCCGCTCGGGTGTGTATCTCTACAGGATGCCCACGGTGGGCCGGCCCACCCTGGGATTTTGGGTCGTCCCAGGCCCCGATTCCCCTCTGTTCTGATGCGCACTTCCGATCTCTACTCGCCCTCAGCCGCCTGCCTCGCCGGCGACTTGCCGTCCCCGGATGGCATGACTCTAGGAGGAGACGCCGGACTAATAGGAGGCCAGGAGCCGCTCGCCCAACAGCGTCACCGCTGCCCGGGCGCGTCGTGGTGCCTACCTTCCCAGTCCGTTCAGGGCTCAGGCGTGCAGCACCCACCAAACCAACCCGATTTATCCTGAGATACGTCCTCAACACTCAACAGCCACTGCTCATCACCCATTTTCTAATTGATTCATTACTCATTAGGCAGGACTGTCATTAGGGTTTGTTGTGTGCTTAGTGCTACCTACACTTAATGGTTTAGATGTATTTCGGTAATCTTTAGTACCTCTGAAGTTCACAGGGTTTTCAAAATTCTGGCCCTCGGAACAAGAACTAGTCATTTTGGATTGTTGGTCGTAGTGACATTTACCCAGATTACTACTGCAAGCCTGGTTTGTTGACAATTTTACTTGTCTTTCTTACTCATTCGATATAATATCCAATTATTCAAGTCGATTAGTTGCAAACAATAAGTGCTAGACAAACTTCTTCATTCAGATTTTGGACGGTCTCTTACTGCAGTTACAATTCTGCATACTTGTCCTAGTAAGCTCACAAGTAAATGATTGATTCACTACATCTATGCTTGCCTTGTCATATTTGTTGTCAATATTCTTTTAGGGTGGACCACCTTGTTTCTAAATACTGGAACCGTAGACATGAGTGAATAGTATTTCTCTATCTGTTGCCAATATTCTTTGAGGAAATCGTTAACTGGTAGCTGCTCGGTCGGCTGGGGAGTTGGGGATTAATAGGCTAACCGGCAAGTTAATCGGCCATTTAATCAATTAATCGGATGATTTATCAGGTAATCGGCTACTCGGGGACCCTATGAGTAGGGATTAATCGACAAGTTAACTGGTTAATCGGATGAATTCTTGAACAGGGGTGTGGGTAACGAACACTGCATTGTATAGAAAGAAAGTGTCATTTCTAGATTTTACATAGGTTTCGATCTTTTACATGGAATACAATCTGCCTACTTGCTTTGTGTCGCACTACCAACACTCCACCCTTGAAGCTAAACATTACGCCACTCATAATTGCTTAGTTTATTTGTTCAAATACGAATTTCATATGATTCCAATGTTCCTACTTCAGTTTTGAAATGTGTGCCTGCTTGTTATAAAGACATAAGGGGTTTGTATTTCTGTGTGTGGTCTGGTCAGCACGGTTGGGGAGGTGAACTTTGCATATGCAGGGGTTTATAGGGAGACACTCTTCGAGTTGAATCCGCAATGCATTCCATAGATAATCTGACTACTTTTTATGTTTTCATGAATCTCAGATTCTGAATAGCATCATAATGATTATGAGCTTGCGCGCATGAAAAGAATAAAGCAGAACAATGCCATGGCTGTCAAACTTGGCATTAAGGGGCTGAAATCAAGTGTAGATGCAATGCAATGCAAACGCTCTCCACTTACAGATTCATGCTCAGAATATGATCCTAACAGTGATTCTGAGCTAGAGGGAGACCTAAGTCAATGTAGCTCCCTAGTGGAGGAGTCAGAGGAAGATGCCCTATCTTATTCACCCATCAAGGTACTTGCTCTAACTTTCCAAGGTTACATTTCTCGCACATATCTTGCAACTGATGCTTTGCATTGCTTCTACTTTGTTGAACTGCCATTAGCTTAGTTTACACATCGTGTATGTGAATACACCCTGCCTATCCATTTTCAGTACATATTCCATCTGTCATCATACCATATTTATCCATTCAAATGCTGTTCTTGTGTTTCAGACGTTCAAAAGGAAGAGGGCGATTGCTGATCGTGGAGGAGCACAAGCAAAGTATTTGGAAAAGGTAGTGGCACTTGATAAATCAAATAGACCATTAGGTGTAGTTGCAATATCACCTGACCCATAAAATACCCCGACTCTAGCAGACTCTAGCCCTACTACACTGGTCATTTCTGATGCCCCAACTCAGCAGACCCCAACTGCAGCAAACAGTATGATTATGCCAGTTGACATAGCACCAGTTGTACGACACAAAACCCCCATTCCAGCAAAGAGTACACAAATCCAGTTGCCAAATCCCTTTTCGAACCAGAGAGAGCCCCAATTGCAGCAAATAGGACCCCTGTTCCATTTCTTCCCAGTTTAGAAGATGAAGCTTATGTTGCTGTCAGGAACTTTGTGTGCATCTTTCCTTCATGGAAAGATTATACCGCAGACACAGAACAATTTCCAGTCTTCCTCCGCAACTTACGCGTAAGTAATGTACTAATGTTATTCATGGTCATTACTGCATATGTTTCTACTGACAAAAGACACAAGATTTCATTCTTTTAAATAGGAGAGGAGCAAACTGGATTGTGATGACGAGCAAGGGTTGGTTGCGCTTTTCAAGCACTCGTTGATGAAGTATCGTTCCTACTTGAGGCAAGCGCACTTCGATGGCAAGCCTCTGAACAAAATTTCTGTAAAGTCTCCGGTGCTACATTTATCCGACGGTGACTGGAATAATCTTGTTACACATTGGTCTCGGCTGCAGCGTAAGGTACTGTCTATGATATCACATCACAATTTGAACTACATTTCTGCATTGTCCTTAATGTCTCACTTGTACGAAAACCGTTAGCAGAAGAACATTCGTTCTCAAGGGATCACAGAATCTCGCAACTATACTGCACACTACATTGCTCCTATGAGTACCTCTTGCCCTGTATGACCATACTTACTTTCATAGCTATTTGATTATGTAGCATCACTGCACATGTTAGCCTCATAATCATCCATTTGGTGGACATTATAAGATCCGTATGGACTCTTACATAAATTTAGAATCAACCCAATGCTTTTGAAGAGGTTTAGCTCTGCGGTCCTCTTGTAAGGACTGAACGTGGTCTATCACTGTACTTACATTAATAGCTACTCCCTCCATCCCATAATATAAGAATATTTTGTACAGTACACCAGTGTTCAAAACACTCTTGTATTATGGGAAGAGGGATTGGTTCATTTTGTAGCATTCTGCATCTTATCTCCCTCGCTCACCATTTACTAAAAAAGATCAGATCTATATTTAATCTTACCAACAAGTAGAATACACAGACAATGCCAGTGCAGAAGTGTAGCCCATTGCTCTTGTCAGTACATTTTGTCCTGTAACACTTGTACTTCCAGGGATTGGTAGTTGATTATGTAGCATCAATCTGCATCTTATCTTCATTATCCTCTATCCCTTCCAGTATTATCATATCTATAATTACTCTCTACAAAATGTAGAGTACAGGCAATGCTTATGAAGAAGATTTTGTGCTGAAATTCTTGAGTTATCCTTCCCTTGACATGGAGAAGGGCGTTATAAAGCCGGTGTTAACTGTTAATGTAAGTCAGTCCTTCTAAAGCCTTTATTCTCAACTGTTTTTTAATTTGCTCATACTCCCTATCGTTTACTGCTGTTTAGTTTGTTGTTTCTACCAAAATGCATGTTCGTAAGAACCATAAGTTCTAAGTTTTACTTGTAAAACCAAATTCCTTATTCATACCATGCACATTACTTAATACTCCCTATATGTATGCTTGTTTTTATGGATCTATAATCCAGTGTGTGGTGAAGCAACCCATGTTTGCACCTTGTCATCTCCTGTTTTATCTTACTGATGTGGCTGATGATATGAACAACATGCCATGCACATTATCCAAAATAGATACAATGATTTTCTTTGCCCTTCATCTATGCTTGTTATGTTGACATGGTAATCCAGTAGTGTGGTGAAGCTCCCCGCATTATGAACAATGCCAAATTATGCTATTGATATTTTGAACTTACTCTTTATTTTCTAATTTGAAATTGGATAGAATTGACAGAACAGTTATCATCTTTGTTTATACACGTGCAAAACCTGTCATCTCTCTGCTTTGTTTCAGGGTGATATGCCTGATGGCATGCACAAGTCTGCTTAAGGCTGTGAGACAAACCCAACATATATTGCAGCAAAGAAGGCAAAACATCTTGAAGATAGCGAGACAACCCCAAAGTCTTGTCTTGATGCAGTGTTCGAGTTACTTGAGACTAACAGTCAGACAATCTCACAGAATTCGTTGTCTGAATCAGTTCGACTTCTTCAGTCCCAAGTTCTAGCAGAAAGGCATTCTGCAACTCAACTTCGACTTGAAGTCCTATCTCTAAGAAAGATTGCGGAGCACACCAATGAGAACCTCATTGCTAAACAGCTACACCTGGAAGCTATGACCGACATGCTAGGCCGGTCTCACAGCCTTGCTCAGCAGCTTGCGCAGCAGTTCCCCCGCAAGGCTAAGCTTTCTTGAACTGTCTTGGAAGTGGTCTCAGTTTAGTATTATTTTGTTACGCTGCAATGGTGCCCAGTTTTTGTAATCTTCTTCTTCATTGCGCTTTATGATCACTGGCAGAGAACTTCGATGCCCAGTGGATGTAATATACCTTAAATCCTTTATTGTATAGTGTAGGTTTATTCTTAGTTACTATGCCATAATTTCTTTATTGTATAGAGTAGGTTTGTTCTTAATTCCTACTAGTTACTGCCATCATTCGCTATCTGAAAAAAATCAGATGTAGTCGACCGGACCGAAACATTCGACTCTAACGGGCCAGGTTTTTAGGGGGCCACAATTGGGCCGGCCTGCGTCTTTCTTCGGCCCGAATGATTGGGGCCTTCACACATTGCGCCAGGCCCAAACTTACACCAGCCTAAATTTTAGTTGGGCCTTTTATCGACCCAGCGCTTAGTTTGGCCCAGGTAGCGTTGGGCCATCAACAGGCTGAATATTGTACTGGCCTGTTACGGCCGAGATGAAACAACGGGCCTTTAGCAGGCCAAAATGCATGTTGGAACTCAATTTTCACTAGTCGTCGACGGGCCTTCAGCAGGCCGAAATGTAGACCGGGCCGTTTTGGGCCCAGTTAGCTCACGGGCCATTACCAGGCCGAAACATATCTCGGGCCTTAGTTGGCCCACTGATATCATGGGCCTTTAAGAGGCTGAAAGCTTAGCACAGGCATCAACGGGCCAAATTACGCGACAGGCCTTTAACAGGCCCAAAGTCATGTTAGGCTTAACTGTTGCCACCTTTAGCACGGGCCGTTAGTGGGCCCGATGTCCCGTCGGACCATATATGGCCCATGGGCAGCACGAGCCATTCCCAGGCCGAAAGTCACACCGGGCTGAAATGGGCCCATGTCTACATCAGGCCTCTAACAGGCCGAAAGTCACTGGGCTGTAGTTGGGCCCAAATATTCGCGAACAATTAATGGGCCAGATCTGGCTTCGGGCCGCAAATGGGCCCAAATATTCGGCGAACAATTAACGGGCCAGATCTGGCTTCGGGCCGTAAATGGGCCCAAATGTTGGGCGAACAATTAACGGGCCAGATCTGGCTTCGGGCCGTAAATGGGCCTTTATTAAGCAGGCCGTTATTGGGCTGGCCCACTAGTACTTGATTAAGTTCTACGGGCCTTTGACTGGGCGACCTTTTTAACCTATATGGGCCTCTGTTGGGCCCAGCCACATGTCGACGTATCATAGGTATGTCTCCTCCAATGGACGGGCGACATCTGGCCCACTTACGAGCTGACAGGTGTTCCCTTCGGCCAATCAGAATTTTACACATGGAAATTTCCCATTGGTCAGGGCTGTTAACGGGTTATCGGATCCAAAATCCGACCCAATAGCTTAACGGCGTTTCGTTATGGTGGATGCCACGTGTCGGTCACCCTTGATGAAAGCACTTCTGTGACGCGCGATTTATCGTCATGGAAGTGGACACTTCCCTGATGATAATTTTGGTAATGTCATGGAACACTTCTACGACAGCACATGTATGACTATCTTGATTCTGTCATAAAATCGTCATGGATGTACATGCATGACAAAAAACGTGACCTACTGTGACAAACACGTATCATCACGGAAGTGTATTTTTTTGTAGTGATCCCTCTCTCTCTATCCTTCTCCCCGAGCCTTATTTGCTTCTAACACATACATGCATGTATACCGATCGATCTCCCTACATATACCTAGGTTAACTTTAACTATTTTCCCCCCACCCATCGATCGACGTACCTCACAAGTTATGTCCCTCCTTTCTCTGACAAGGACGATTGATCTTCCTATGTAGTTACGTGTGCTTACCATAGCCATATCGTCCCCCCTCGTCATTCGTGCATGCCTCCTGACCCGTCTCTCGCAGGCACGTGCACAGACAGGCAGCCATCCCCTCTCTTATTGATATTGCAGGCGTGCCCTCCGTTTGTCTAGCAAGCCTCTCCCACCATGGGCGGATTCAGGCCCCAAGCAGAAGGGGCGGTGGCCTGGGGCGTAAGGCGCATCTCCTTTGTATATTTTAACACTTAGCTACAATAAAATGCTACAGTCAACTAAGCTGCCTGGGCCTTGGCCCATTTCGCCTGGAGCCTAGCCCATTCCTAGGTTTGCCACTGTCTCCCACCATTTGTTAGAAGCAACTCCACTACCACCCCCTCCAACACTCTAGCTCTGTCTCTCTCCCAACCTTATTCCTCTCCTACACATATGCATGGATGCCGATCGATCTCCCTTAATACATAAGGTAGGCCTCTCTCCTCCTCCACACATATACCAACCATTGTACCTCTATAATTAATTAGGCCTCCCCCCACCACACCGATAGTCGAGCGTTGTAGGTAGGTATCCATGCTAGAGAGACAAACTGCACCTGTCCCCTCTCACGTTCCAATAGGCCAACCACTCTATATCTTTGACGTGGGCACACACAAATTCGATGGCACTCTTTGTCGATCGCGCGCACACACACACACATCATCCCTCTCTTCGATCCTATGGATACCTCAAGCCGATGATACCTCCACTCTCTTCTCATGGATTGCCCCCTCTATATATATGATATATCCATGACTCTATTTCACACACATTGCATATGTTACATTTTTTGATTGACCCCCCCCCCCCAAAAACACTCACGAACCCACACAGTATATCTCTCTACGTTTGTATCTCTCTCACACAACCCCACATAGGTGGTGTACATACACAAAGAGAATAGGTGCACGTACTCACGCTTCGTGCCCATCCACACTCGCGCGGGTACACGGTGGAGCTCATTTCTGTACGAAAATGGCAGCCCACGTGCTAATTTGAACGCGTGTAGCGGTTGTTTACCTACGGAGGTCGTGTACCACGCGTGCATGAAACAAAGTTTGACTTGATGCATTGGTGTGTTATTTTTAAATAAAGTTATATCGCTCAATGGCACGTACACATAATATAAAATGATTTTTATGGAGAAAAAGGTGGTCCGCTCCACTATATACAATGGAGCCTGCCTGCCTGGGTTTGTCTCTCTTCAGAGTATCTCACACAAGGCGGCAGTGGCCTCTCTCTCTCCCACCATTGGTCACTGATCCGGCCACATCCCGTCCGCCGGCAGAAAGGGAGGATGTGCATCGTTTCTCCGTTCGACGGCGCCGAGGCAGCACGTTCCGATCTGCGGTACCTGCCATTCTCTCTGACCAAGCTCCGACATGGTAGGGCCTATGCCACCTGCTCTCTGCCGCAGTATGGGCAGACCCCGCTCGCCGCCGATCACCTAGTTACATCCTGACGACCCCCAGGTATCCCCTCCGTCCTTGCTCCACTGCCCGTCTTCCCACGTCGTTGCATGTGGAAAATCTTGCATTTGGATCTTCCATAGTTCTTTGCCCAAAATGTAGCTCGCTTGGCGTACTTTCCATATTGCAATCTCGTCCTCACACCATTTTAGACAAACACAACCATGCTGTTATCTTCCCTTAGGACAAGGAATATGCTTCTTTTTTGTCGTTGTATGTGTCATCAACTGTTATTGGCAAGTAATTGGTTCCTTTCTACCTCTTTTTTGCAAACAGGGCTATCCATTTTACCTCGTTGCTATTGCGACCTTTTGGTGAACTGCACAAATCACTTTTTTCTTAAGAGTGTTTTGTCCAGTTGTACTAAAATGTCACATGGGCAACGTCTCTGCATTTCAGTGCGACCGCACAAAGGGATATTGGTTTTGCTCTATCCTCCTCATCCAACTTCGAGCCTAATATTCTCCAATTATTTGCTTAATCTTCTCCAACTAGTTAGTCTTAAGAGAGACTGCAAAGGTGACCAGCTTTTATTTGTGTGTTTATTGTTTCACCAGCAGTCCTCTATTATCGTAATCACACTTAATATCTTTGGTACAGGGACGCTCAGCTCTATTTTAGTGGAACTCCACAAAATGATCGAAATGTTGCATGCTCCACACAGCTACTTTTTTCCCAACATGCCTTGTTGATTTAGACAGAGCTGGGGGGACGTTGCTGCCAATAAAAGCATGGATCAATTTTAATTTAACACCTTCTCACAACTTCGTCTTCAGTTGTGATGTAAATATTAGCTCTGATGTGCTAATCATTGAGATGCATTAGCAAGGAAGTTAGTTTTTTATTGTTTCTGAAAGAGCATCGATGGCAGGACACACGAAACAAAAGCTGAAAGCTCAGAGCATTGTACAATTTCATGTCGCTGGAAAATTATTTGTATAGTACGTCAATTATGTAAACAAATGTTGGAAGCTTGATAGCATGGCGAGAAGCCTCTTCAGCATCAGGGTCCATGTGCCATGCACAAAATTATACTCCTCCGTTCCTAAATATTTATCTTTTTACAAATTTCAAATGGGCATATTTTAGAGTGTAGATTCACTCATTTTGCTTCGTATGTAGTCACTCGTTGAAATCTCTAGAAAGACAAATACTCCAGAGTATATTTAAGAACCGAGGGAGTAGTGCACAACCGCATGGGAGACTCAGCCCGGTCGTTGCGCCGCATTAATAGTGAGTAATGAGCAATCAAATCATAAGCCCCACCTTTCCCACTGTAAGTTGCTCGGAAGAAGCAACCATCAATACGCTCTTCTTTAAATCCGCTCATACTACTCCATCCATCACTGTTTACAGAGCGCACTTAAAAAATCTCTGGGACCAAGGCGACTACCGATCGGCCTGAAAAACATTGATAGTTATAGCATGGCGTTTATTACTAGAGGAAATAATGCGTACACACATGCATGCAGTGATTCCACTCCGGGTACACACATGCATGCACTTACTCCACTCCTTAGTACATCGAGATAAATTTGTGGACTTGATTGTGGTTACCATGCCCTAATTAATTGAGCATTAAACTAAACGCGTCTAAAGTCTCTCTGGTGGTGGAAATGCATCAGAATGAAGCGTGCCCTGTAAACTATGACGGAGGGAGGAGTAGTATGAAGGTGCAAAACCAAATACGCGTATGGCCAGTCGATCAACGCACCTCCTCTTGGCATATCACTGACATGTGGGACCGGAGTGTGAGCAAACCGATCTCAATTGATGGCAAAATGGCCAACCCGCCGTTCCTTGAGAGAGACGAGGAGCGAGAACACACAGACGGCTCGCACGGAGGCCAAGATATATTTGAGCATGATTGATCGATATCATCATTACATGTTCAATATTTTTTAATAGTATACTATTGGGCTGCCGTTTTCCGCCCTTCTCCCGAATAAATGTGTACTTTATCAGAGATTAAAATAAAATAAGAGTACATACGCTCCACCATGCGGTTCTAGTAGTAGTACTATTCATACTACTAAACCTTGCGCTTGTATCTTCGCCTCTTCGTGAAGTCAAACAATGATGGTACTCCGTGTAACACCCCGGGAATCATGCTAAATTAATCCTCCCTAATGATGCCATGTCATCATGCTTTACTAAGCCAAATCCCAGGTGTCCAAAAATCAAGTCGAATTCAATTCAAATTGCAAGTCAAATATTTGCATCTTCAAATGATCCAAAAAAATAGTTCACAATGTGGCAAATATTCTGTAAGCATTTTTCATGATGAAACCTACCTCCTTTGGATTCCAAAAATGCTCCTAGAAATTATTTGAGTGGTGTAACAGCAATTAAATTGGTCTTTTCAATTTCTAAAAGTGCTTAACAATTTCTGAATGCTCAAAACAATTTTGTGCAACTTCACAATATTTTAAAGTATTTATTGTGGCATGTGGCACATTTTACAAGAGTCTTTTGGTGCTCAGAATAATTGCAAAACAATAGCTATTTTATTTCTAGAAAAGAAAAAGGAAATGGGACTAACAACCTACTGTTCATTTGGGCTCTAGTTCAATAGTGAGAGCCCACTCCACCTCGCCAGCTTCTCCTTACTCCTACTCACCAGCTGCGCCGTGGACACGCATGCCCCGTCCAGGGCAGCAGATGGCCATGCGGCGTCCATCCCGTGGCTCCCCGATGCGGTTAAGATCTCCCTCGAACCCTAGGGCGAACCCTAATCCCCATTTTCTTCTCCCTCTCCTCGCCCTCGTCACAAACACGAATGCCCGAAGCTGCCGTCACCGCGCCATCGTCGTCGCGCACCGGAGCGCCCCCGAACCGCGAGGAGGTGTCCAGGAGCCTCCCCGCCCTTGTCTCCTTCGCCTACACGCTCCCAATCGAGTCGGGCCGCGCCGTACGCTTGGGATCTAGCTGGTTTCCTGCCACAGCCGCCGCCGTTCGTCGACAAGCATGACGCATCCGGCCACTCTCGCGCTCTCTAATCACGTCCACATGCTCCGTGGTGAGCTCTTCTACTGACCCCCCTTTTCCCTTCAATTCATCGTCGTTCACCATCGTCCCCGAGCTCGGCGTCCTCGTCCATGGCCACGCTTGAGTTCCCGTGTATGCATGCGCCTGCTCCTGGCCAGCCAACCGTGCTCGCGCCCCTGCACCCCGCCGCACCCCTGCATCGCCGCGCGTGCGTGCCGCCGCCCATGCTACCCCTGGCGCACACTTGCTGCTGCCGTCGTGCCTGCTGCTCATTGCTGCTGGCCGCCCCGCCCCGTAGCCCCATGCGATCCAGTCTCGCCCGAGACTGCGCCACCCTCCCCTCCTACTCGCCGTTGGCCGACTCACCGCACCGGCGCCGCCCGCGCTCGCGTTCGCCGGTGCCACCCGCCTCCGGCCGCCGACCCACGCCGCCCCTGCTGCTGCACTCCGCTGGCGCTGCTGGTTTCATCCACCGCCGTCACCGTCGTGTCCGCCTCCAGCCACAACTCTCCCTGCTCCTCCCCCGTGCTGCCCGAGCCCGCTGACGCGTAGCCCCCCCCCCCCCCCCCCCCCCCCCCCCCCCCCCCCCCCCCCCCCCCCCCCCCCCCCCCCACCCCACGCCGACCACACCACGCCCGCATCCGACAGGACCCGACGCCGTTCCTGCCAGTTCGGCTCCGCCGCTCGCCGGTGCTGGCCGCGCCCTCCCACCCGGGAGCCCGCGTTTGGCCAGTGTCGTGGCCGTCGGTGCCATCCTGTGTGTGCTCGTGCGTAAGCACAGCCACACAAAGGTAGCCTGGCCCATAGCCAGATGGGTCCCAACCCTGTTTAATTTAGTTAGGTAACAAAATTGCTTAATTAGTGTTATGTTTGAATGACATATGGGTCCCACCTAATTAAATCAAATAAATCATTTTGGAATTTATTAAGACGCTGACGCACGGGACCTGCATGCACTATTCACCCTATTGACCAGTCTTTGTTGACTGGGTCAACTGGGCATCCGACCCCACCTACCAGCCTCAGTGGCGCACTGTGGGTGCACTGCACCGGGTGCACCCAGTTTTTAACTAGCGAATTTCGAATTTAAAATAAATAAGAAGAAAAATAGGAAATCATTAAAAAACTTTAGAAAATCATAGAAAATAAACCGTAGCTCAGATGAAAAAATTTTCTACATGAAAGTTGATCAGAAAAATGAGACGAACCTGAATACGGTATCCACATACCTGTCAGATGCCTCCAGCACTGCAAACATGGAACCATCCCCTCCGGTTCATTTGTCTGACAGATGTCCGAAACCGGAAAAACGGTCTAGTTAAATTCCCGCTTCGTCTGCAACGTGTAGAACTACGTTAGTTCGCCCCCAGCACATCGTTTTACTTTGACGTGCCTTGTGATGCATTGTTTGCTCTGTTATTTATTATGTTCCCCTGTGTTACTTCTTTTCGGTAGACCCCGAGGCCGCGGTTGAACCGGTGATCGACTACTTCATCGTCGAGGTTCCGTATCTGTCTGCAGAGCAACCAGGCAAGCAAACCCCCCCTTGAGCATTTCGATATCTCCCATCTCTTTCCCTCTCATGCTTGCATTAGAACTGCTACTACTTTCTGTATGATCCTACTCTGATGCATAGCCTGTTTTTGTTACCTGCTTTCGTACCTTACCTGCTTATTCTAAACTGCTTAGTATAGGTTGGCTAGAGATCCATCAGTGCCCCCACCTTGTCCCAGTTGCCCCACTTTATGTTCTATGACTCGATCAACGTGATCGACGTCTAGGCCCCGACACCGCGCATCACCCGCCTTAGTTGTACAACTCTGCGGATTTACTATCGAGTGCCGAGGGTGACACCTCATCAGCACTCACGATGTTAATCCTGTAGTGTAGCTATTTGGTCATGGTCATCGAGGGTGGTTCCTCCTTAACCACTTCCGATATGGCTCTGTCTTGCAACCCCTCAAGTGTGAACCTCGAGGGTGGTTCCTCCTACATTCACCTTGATGATTACATCGAGTGGAATCCACCGAGGGTGGTTCCTTGGAGTTTCCCCTTGGTGTTTGGACACATGGATACTTCGACTTTACAACTGTTACTTGGAAAGGCGGGTCGACCCTAAGGGGCACCCGCGAGTGATGTGGAGATGGGTTGACCTGGAGGCTACCCGAGAGTTGAACACGAGGCATGGCTGGGCACTCTTAGCCCTTGCTGCAAGCCCTCGAGACGGGGCGACGGGATCACATCTTTCGTGAGTCTCTGCTCATGACCGCACTACCAACACACTAACAGTTTGGATATTTGATCAGAGGGGCCTCTGGCCTGATAGCACTAACCATCATGTGGGCATAGTATGGGCGTTCTGCGTCGTATGCATCACCCGAAGCTTAATAGACATCATGCGATTGAGCGGCGTGCGCCGGGTTGGACTGGTAAGCACCTGCCTTTTTAAGGAGGTATCTAGGTCTGCTCACCGGCCGCCCACGCAACATGCAGGAGTTTTCGGGGCGATGGCCCAAGACCCCTGGGGGCATAGGTTTAGTCTGGCGTGCTGACCTCTCTATTAAGCCTAGGTCGGGTTGCGGCGTATCATTTGGCCGAGGCCGGACATGACCCAGGAAAGTGTGTCCGGCTGAAGTTAATCAAGAGTGGTGGGTAAGTTGGTGCACCCCTGCAGGGAAGAAAACATCTATCGATAGCCTGTCCTACGGTAACGGACACTTGGAGTTGTATCCCAATCGATACAACTAGAACTGGATACTAGATGCTGAGGCATGTAATGGATATGATGGTTCTGGGATTGTTTCCTCGCAGAGAGTCGAGGAAGTGATCTCTGGGCTGTTACAAAATACTTACTAATATTATAATATGCCACTCTTATCTCTTCTGATGCTGCAAGATGCTTGGAGCTGCTTGAAGAGGCTAATCTTCGATAGGTTAGGCTTCCCCTTCTCTTCTGGCATTCTGCAGTTTAGTCCACAGATACAGTCCATTCCTTTGATACAGATGCATACTTAGTTTAGATCTGATGTAAGTCTTGCGAGTACTTTGGATGAGTACTCACGGTTGGTTCGTTACCTCTTTTCCCCCATACCCGAATGTTGCGACCAGATGACGGATCCCAGGAGCCAGACGACACCACTGATGACTACTACTACCCCGAGGGTGCCTACTACTACGTGACGTCCGCTGATGACCTCGAGTAGTTAGGAGGCTCCCAGGCAGGAGGCCTTGCCTCTTCGATCGTTGTTGCTTTTGTGCTAGCCTTCTTAAGGCAACTTGTTTAACTTATGTCTGTACTCATATATTATTGCTTCCGCTGACTCTTGTGCATTCGAGCTGATGTATTCGAGCCCTCGAGGCCCTTGTCTTGTAATATAAAGTTTGTATTATTTTATTTTGTGTCTAGAGTTGTGTTGTGATATCTTCCCGTGAGTCCTTGATCTTGATCGTACACATTTGCGTGTATGATTAGTGTACGGTCAAATCGGGGGCGTCACACTCCGCATGTTGGGTACTACAATGTATGCCTCTAGCAATCTGACACCGAATGAACTGATGCATGTCCACCGCCTGGGCGAGGATAGGTTGCATTAGTCAAAAGGCGTAAGCGAGCTTCACCTTGTCCTGCAAGCTTCTCCTTGTTCTGCAAGTTGACGGGACACACCAAAAAGTAGTGCTAGTCCATACTCCCTCCTTTACGGTTAATATGGCTTAATATATTTTGCGAGAGAGCTTTATTCATATATAAGCATTCTTAGGATGACCATCCAAGAGACTGGTCACTAGGAAGCGAGGTAACCCGCAAAAAAAGGAAGCGAGGTGTTTCATTAAGCCAGCTCTCGGCCACATTCAAAGTGCAGCAAGCACGGTTTGCACAAAGATGCGCCGCAAGGTTTGCTGACCTGTTTACATGCTGAATAATATTACCAAGTGCTCCTATTTGTAACAGGATATGAGCTAGAATTAAGCGAGAATTGTGGCGAGTGTTCCATGCCCAACTTCCATTATCACATGCGAGAACCCTCGAAGAGAACCAAATGTGTTGAAGATTGCTTTATCACATTTTTAAAACATAATAAGAGTGCAGACGCTCCTCCATCCGGTTCCTAGTAGTATAGTACATACCTCTATAGCAGTAGTACTAGTACTAGTAAACTTTGCGCTTGGCTTCCTTCAAAAAAACTTTGCGCTTGGCTGTTCGCCTCTTCGGGAAGTCGAACAATAATAGTACTAGTATAGTGTATGCTTCTGGCAATCTGACACCGAATAAACTGTTGCACGTCCACCGCCTAAGCGAGGGAGAGCTTGCATTAGTCAAAAGTTTCTCCTTGTCCTGTGAGCCACCTCGCGCAAGCTTCTCCCGTCCTGCAAGCTTGTCCTCGTTCGCCAAGTTGACGGGACACAACAAAGTAATGGTAGTCCATACTGCCTTATTTCCGGTTAATATGGCTTAATTTCAAACGAGATAAATACACTGTCTGTCACTGTATATTTGTAAAAATATGGTCAGTGGACTTCATAATACGCTCATTGCGCTCAATATATACATTTTCCGGTGTTTATACGGTCACTAGCTCATCCAGGCTGAGTATGTGTGTGCATGCACGTGTAGGTTGAGCACTTGAGCGTGACCGTGTGTGTTCCTTCGTGTGCTCATGCATGCATGCATTAGGGCATCACGCGTGTTTTTGCGTCCATGTGTACGTGTGACTATTGCATGCATGCATGAGGTTGTAGTCCCTCACATTCACATGTTCATAAGTCAATGCTTTGTCAAAACGTTGCATGCAAGGTTTAATCATTCGTTGTTCACGCATGCATTCCCGATATTAATACGTTGGTAAAGACAATTTCTTGAGGAAAACAAGCCCATGAATTGAGTATAAAGGGGACCAATAAGCCAGGACGGAGGGAGTACCATTAGTGAACTGGAAGGAGGGAGTAGGTACTAGTAGTACAATACTATGTAACAACGTGCAGTAACAAAATTCCTCTATGCGCATCCTGTCTATGTGTCATGCAAGAAAATAGAGATAAGTACAAGTGAGACTCAGGAACGGTCATACACGTAGGGGAGTACATGTAGGGGCCACTAAGGAGTAGTCAAATCACACAATAAGTTAGTCGGAAGAAGCAACCATCATTTCACTCTTCAATGACACATACGCAATATAAAATGGTTGATACAGAGAGAAAAAGGAAACCACTATATATACACTAGCAGGAACCTAAGCTACAAGCCTGCTTGCTTGGGTTGCTCTCTTCACAAGCATAGAACGACGGTGGCCACACCGGCGGTCACATATCCGGCCTGATCCCTTCGCTGGGGGAAGGGAACAATGTTCTGCGTAGACACGGTCGACATCGGCGAGGGAAAAATCCATAGTCGGTGCATCCCAATCAGGGGTCCTCGCGGTATGGGCTGATGCCACGTCCCAACCGCCCTTCTAGCTACAGCCCGACATCCCAGGTAGTACATCTTCCTTTTGGAGCCGACTTGCTCCACTACTGCAGCTCCCCAATCTTTCTCGACTTCTACCGGCTTCATGTCAAGATCGTTCCGAATCAAGAACACGAGAGAGAGAGATCAAACACATATCTACTGGTACATACCCTCAGCCCCGAGGGTGAACTACTCCCTCCTCGTCATGGAGAGCGCCGGGATGATGAAGATGGCCACCGGAGAGGGATTCCCCCCTCCGGCAGGGTGCCGGAACGGGTCTAGATTGGTTTTCGGTGGCTACAGAGGCTTCTGGCGGCGGAACTCCCGATCTATTCTCGTCTACGATGTTTCTAGGGTATATGGATATATATAGGCGAAAGAAGTCGGTCAAGGGGGGCACGAGGGTGGGGGGCGCGCCCAGGGGGTAGGGCGTACCTTCCTCCCTCGTGGCTTCCTCGAAGGTTCCCTGATGTCTACTCAAAGTCTCCTGGATTGCTTTCGTTCCAAAAATAAGTTCCGTGAAGTTTCAGGTCAATTGGACTCCGTTTGATTTTCCTTTTCTGCGATACTCTAAAACAAGGAAAAAAATAGAAACTGGCACTGGGCTCTAGGTTAATAGGTTAGTCCCAAAAATCATATAAAATAGCATATAAATGCAAATAAAACATCCAAGGTTGATAATATAATAGCATGGAACAATCAAAAATTATAGATACGTTGGAGACGTATCAGCTATGATATGTGAATCATTGAGATGCATCAGCATGCGTGTTCGTTTTCCTTTGTATTTGATGGAATGTTGTAACGGGGCAACCTTGGAGTAGGAATGAAAATGGAGTGGAAAGTTTCTGTTTTTCCGGATAAAAAATGGAAACAGAGAGAAACCAATGTTTCGTTTCGTTGGATCGCACCATCGAGCAAAACCAACGTTTAAATCACATCTGTTGTGTCCGTCTCTCACCCTCCTCCACGGCTCCACCCACATGGTCACTCGGCATGCCACTCACCGCAAATCGAGTATACGATAACTTTCTCGCCTAGTTGTCGATGGATCGTGCCATGGAGTACTAGAACTACTGGAAGAGATTGACGAGTTGGGGGAGGACAACTAGCTATAGCACAGACTCCCAAGAACTTTTTACATCCATGTTGTGGCCGGCTATTGCGACCTTTGAACGCGGAGCAGTCCGTGCACCGGGAAGCGGCATGGGCGACGCTCTCTCGGCCGATGCGCCGCTTCAATGCCGGCGCCAGTGAGAGGTCGCGTCCGCTCTGGCCGGGCATGAATGCAGCACTGACCGTTTCGGGCAGGAAGCACGCGTGGGTGATGAAGACAGTTCGGGTTGGTCAGGAGCGGGCGTGGCAACGGTCTGGACGCCCACAAACAAGAGATGTTGTACGTTAATATTGCTGCATATATAATTAACAACATAAATAATGTGCCAGTTGGACAAATATGATTGGAGATGGAATTTGACGTAAACATGGATATGCATGTCTATGTCTATGTGTGTGTGCGCGACGACTCTCGCGACCTGGAAGCGGGGGCGTGTTTTTTTGATCGAGTTTTCTTTCTTGGTATGTTAAAAAATTATCCGCCACTTTTCGTTTCTTTTTTCCGAGAACACACGTATTCTATTTAAAGCCACTGCTATGGAGAGATTTTTTTACTCCATTGTATATATAGCCTCTTGTTTGATAGGGTTTCTCACGTCTCACTCTCTCACCCTCTCCATATCAAAACAAGATGACAATGTCCACTCTATCTCTCCTCACCGGTGGTCACAGATCCGGCCGAATCCCGTCCGTTGTGGGAGGTGAGGAGGTGTAGCGTTGACGTTGTTGCCGTCGGTGATGGAGGAAGCCGATGCGCACTGTCCTCTCGGAGCCGGCACTAGTGTCGGTGTCAAAACCGGCGAATCTAGGGTAGGGGGTCCCGAACTATGCGTCTAGGATCGATGGTAACAGGAGACGGGGGACACGATGTTTACCCAGGTTCGAGCCCTCTCTATGGAGGTAATACCCTACTTCCTGCTTGATTGATCTTGATGAATATGAGTGTTACAAGAGTTGATCTACCACGAGATCGTAATGGCTAAACCCTAGAAGCCTAGCCTATATGACTATGGTAATGAGTATATCCTTTCCGAACTAACCCCTCCGGTTTATATAGACATGGGGGGGGGATCTAGGGTTACATAGAGTCGGTTACATAAGAAGGAATCTTCATAGTCGGTCACCAAGCTTGCCTTCCATGCCAAGGAGAGTCCAATTCGGACACAGGTACAGTCTTCGGCCTTCATGTCTTCTCAGCCCATCAGTCCGGCCCATGGATAACAGGCCGGACGCCCGAGGACCCCTTAGTCCAGGACTCCCTCAGTAGCCCCTGAACCTGGCTTCAATGACGAGGAGTCCGGCGCGCAGATTGTCTTCGGCATTGCAAGGCGGGTTCCCTTCTATCCGAACTTCAAAATAGTCTTCAGATGCAATGATAGTATCCAGACCTGTCACACACACACCATAACCGCAGAGAGAATATATTTTTGCACGAGTCTAATCTGCTGACAACTTTTTACAGCATGACATCACGTTTTTCCAGTCATAATTTCGAACCATTTTTCGTCTGCCGCTCCACGTTTCGAGACGCGGTTACCATTGGCACGTCTTGTCGAAGCAGAGATCGTGTCCCCTTATTACGGGATTCTCATCAATACGGGCGTGGGGGACCCAACCGTGCCGTTTGCACGACCCTTGGGAATAGGCGAGTTTAAGGCGAGTGGGGAGACGCTTGATATTCATGGCCTTTATAAGGGGATAAGGATTCCCTTTCTTCACCCGCACCTCGGCTCCTCCTCAGTCCTTTCGTCCCTGAGCTCATGCGCCCAAGCTTTTAGCTTTTCCGTCATTCGAGAAAGCACTCCAAAGATGTCCGGATCCGGAGCTGGGGGTAAGTGGATGGCCTCCTCCGTCAAGAAGAGGGATATCAAGGCACTCCGGGAGGCCGGATATCTGGCCAAGGAGATCGCTCACCGACTCCAGACCAAGGGACAGATCGTCCCTACTCCAGAGCCCCATGAGAGGGTTGTGTTTCTCACACATTTTGTCCACGGGCTGGGCTTCCCTCTTCACCCCTTCGTCTGTGGACTGATGTTTTACTACGGGCTAGACTTTGATGACCTAGCCCCCAACTTCATCCTCAACATCACGGCATTCATTGTCGTGTGGGAGGCCCTTCTCCGCATCCCGCCTCATTTCGGCCTATGGCTGAAGACCTTCAATGTGAAGCCGAAGGTAGTGAGTGGCCAACAAGCAGAGTGCGGAGGCGCCATGGTGGGCAAGATGCCCAACGTCACCTGGCCCGAAGGCTCGTTCACAGAGACGGTGAAAGGGTGGCAATCGGGGTGGTTCTATATCACCAAGCCGCGTGACGCCAACTGGGTGGCGGCCCCCGAATTCCGATCTGGAATCCCGATGCGGCTCACCTCCTGGCAAGAGAGGGGCCTAACCTGGGGACCCTCGGACGAGCTAACTGGGCTCCAGACATGCGTCCAGAACATGATAGACAGGAAGATCAAGCTTGCTAACATGGTCCAGGTCATGCTCATTTGTCGGGTCCTTCCGTGCCAATGTCAGACTTGCTATCTGTGGGAGTACAATCCGTCCAAGCACCAGACTCTTTGGCACGACGCATGAAGAAATATGGAAAGTGCTCTTCAAGGCCAGTGAGACGCCACCGCCCACGACTGAAGATCGCGGGCTTAGCTTAAAACGCCAGGCTAACCCTTTAATAGCATATTTTGAGAAAAAGCCTAAGCTTTCCTACCCGGGCTTAGCTTAGATCGCGGGCTCTTTTAATGTTTTCGAGGCGTACCCTTTAATAGCATATTTTGAGAAAAAGCCTAAGCTTTCCTACCCGTGTTTTCAGGACTGGATCAAGATAGCGGAGGGGATTAACTGTCCGGCTCCGCTGCCCGAAGACCAAGAATTCCCATTGCTGACGAAAATGTCGTTTCCAGCATCTTATGAGGTGCCAGAGAAGACGGCCAAGAAAGCGGCCAAAGGGGCCAAGAAGGGCCCTCGCCAAAAAGGTGCTCCGGACGTGATGTCCGAAGACGAGACTTCCTCTTCGTCCGCTGACGATGACGACGAAGAGGAAGAAGAAAGCGACTCCCCACCTGTAGTGGGGAGGAAGAAGAGAGCGGCCCCCACAAATCTAGTGGCGAAAGCACCTAAGAGGGTTAAAGGCTCCCTCACGGATAACTCTGTGTGGGATGTTGATAGCAGCCTGGAGCGACCTCGCCGGACCAAGCCTCAGGCCGCCTCGTAAGTACCAAAATCCAAAAACGTCTGGCCTTCCTGGTTCGTAATATTGATATACCTTAAACCTTGTTATTGCAGTCCACCACACGATGGCTCCCTCCGATCCTCGATAGAGGGGTCGCTAGACTCGCAGGAGATGGCTAGCATGTCTCCGCCACCTGCTCATTCCGTCTCTCCCAAGGGTGATGACGAGGTGGTGTCGAAAAAGACCTTCCCCGACCGGGGGGCTTCCGGAGATCGTCAGGGTGGCGCCCTAGGACGATTCCTCAGTCGCCAGACACATGGGGGAAAAAGGCCCTATGGGGACTGGCGACAGGGGCCGAGTTCCCTTTGGACCTGAGCCGGATACCATTCCGAAGATCTACGCGGCTCCGGAGTCCAGCGAACTGTTGGAAATATGCCCTAGAGGCAATAATAAAATGGTTATTATTATATTTCCTTGTTCATGATAATTGTCTATTGTTCAAGCTATAGTTGTGTTATCCGGAAATCGTAATACATGTGTGAATACATAGACCACAACATGTCCCTAGTGAGCCTCTAGTTGACTAGCTCGTTGATCAATAGATGGTTACGGTTTCCTGACCATGGACAGTGGATGTCATTGATAACGGGATCACATCATTAGGAGAATGATGTGATGGACAAGACCCAATCCTAAGCATAGCACAAGATCGTGTAGTTCGTCGGCTAGAGCTTTTCTAAGTGTCAAGTATCATTTCCTTAGACCATGAGATTGTGAAACTCCCGGATACCGTAGGAGTGCTTTGGATGTACCAAACGTCACAATGTAACTTGGTGGCTATAAAGGTGCACTACAGGTATCTCCGAAAGTGTCTGTTGGGTTGTCATGAATCGAGACTGGGATTTTTCACTCCGTATGACGGAGAGGTATCTCTGGGCCCACTCGGTAATGCATCATCATAATGAGCTCAGTGTGACTAAGTAGTTGGTCACGGGATCATGCATTACAGAACAAGTAAAGTGACTTGCCAGTAACGAGATTGAATGAGGTATTGGGATACCGACAATCGAATCTCGGGCAAGTAACGTACCGATTGACAAAGGGAATTGAATACGGGATTGATTGAATCCTCAACATTGTGGTTCATCCGATGAGATCATCATGGAATATGTGGGAGTCAACATGGGTATCCAGATCCCGCTGTTGGCTATTGGCTGGAGAGTTGTCTCGGTCATGTCTGCATGGTTCCCGAACCCGTAGGGTCTACACACTTAAGGTTCGGTGACGCTAGGGTTGTAGAGATATAAGTATGCGGTAACCCGAAAGTTGTTCGGAGTCCCGGATGAAATCCTGGACGTTACGAGGAGTTCTGGAATGGTCCGGAGGTAAAGATTTATATATATGAAGACCAATTTCGGCCACCGGGAAAGTTTCGAGGGTCATCGGTATTGTACTGGGACCACCGGAAGGGTCCCGGGGGTCCACCGGGTGGGGCCACCTATCCCGGAGGGCCTCATGGGCTGAAGTGGGAAGGGAACCAGCCCCTGGTGGGCTGGTGCGCCCCCCTTGCGCCTAGGGTTGGAAACCCTAAGGGGGGTGGGGGCGCCTCCACCTGCCTTGGGGGCCAAGCTAGCCCAAGGCCGCCGCCCCCTCCCCTTAGATGGGATCTGTAGGGGCCGGCGCCCCCCCAGGCCCCCTATATATAGTGGAGGGGAGGGACGGCAGCCGCACCCAAGTCCCTGGCGCCTCCCTCTTCCCCCCATGACACCTCTCCCTCTCGTTGGTGCTTGGCGAAGCCCTGCCGAGATCCCGCTGCTTCCACCACCACGCCGTCGTGCTGCTGGATCTCCATCAACCTCTCCTCTCCTCTTGCTGGATCAAGAAGGAGGAGACGTCTCTCCCAACCGTACGTGTGTTGAACGCGGAGGTGCCATCCGTTCGGCGCTTGGTCATCGGTGATTTGGATCACGACGAGTACGACTCCATCAACCCCGTTCTCTTGAACGCTTCCGCTCGCAATCTACAAGGGTATGTAGATGCACTCCTCTCACCTCGTTGCTAGATGACTCCATAGATTGATCTTGGTGATGCATAGAAAATTTTAAAATGCTGCTACGTTCCCCAACAGTGGCATCATGAGCTAGGTCTATGCGTAGTTTCTATGCACGAGTAGAACACAAGTTGTTGTGGGCGTCGATTTTGTCAATTTACTTGCTGTTACTAGTCTTATCTTGATTCGGCGGCATCGTGGGATGAAGCGGCCCGGACTGACCTTACACGTACGCTTACGTGAGACTAGTTCCACCGACTGACATGCACTAGTTGCATAAGGTGGCTAGCGGGTGTCTGTCTCTCCCACTTTAGTCGGATCGGATTCGATGAAAAGGGTCCTTATGAAGGGTAAATAGAAATTGGCATATCACGTTGTGGTTTTGGCGTAGGTAAGAAACGTTCTTGCTAGAAACCTATAGCAGCCACGTAAAAACTGGCAACAACAATTAGAGGACGTCTAACTTGTTTTGCAGCATATGCCGTGTGATGTGATATGGCCAAAAGGATGTGATGAATGATATATGTGATGTATGAGATTGATCATGTTCTTGTAATAGGAATCACGACTTGCATGTCGATGAGTATGACAACCGACAGGAGCCATAGGAGTTGTCCTAATTTATTTATGACCTACGTGTCAACTTATACATCATGTAATTACTTTACTTTATCGCTAACCGTTAGCCATAGTAGTAGAAGTAATAGTTGATGAGACAACTTCATGAAGACACGATGATGGAGATCATGGTGTCATGCCGGTGACGATGATGATCATGGCGCCCCGAAGATGGAGATCAAAAGGAGCAAAATGATATTGGCCATATCATGTCACTATTTGATTGCATGTGATGTTTATCATGTTTTACATCTTATTTGCTTAGAACGACGGTAGCATAAATAAGATGACCCCTCGCAATAATTTCAAGAAAGTGTTCCACCTAACTGTGCACCGTTGCTAAGGTCTGTTGTTCCGAAGCACCACGTGATGATTGGGTGTGATATGTTCTAATGTTCGCATACAATGGGTGTAAGCCAGATTTACACACGCAAAACACTTAGGTTGACTTGACGAGCCTAGCATGTATAGACATGGCCTCAAAACACGGAAGACCGAAAGGTCGAACATGAGTCGTATGGAAGATACGATCAACATGAAGATGTTCACCCATGATGACTAGTCCGTCTCACGTGATGATCGGACACGGCCTAGTTGAATCGGATCATGTATCACTTAGATGACTAGAGGGATGTCTATCTGAGTGGGAGTTCATTAAATAATTTGATTAGATGAACTTAATTATCATGAACTTAGTCTAAAATCTTTACAATATTTCTTGTAGATCAAATGGCCCATGCTAATGTTGTCCTCAACTTCAATGCGTTCCTAGAGAAAACCAAGCTGAAAGACGATGGTAGCAACTATACGGACTGGGTCCGGAACTTGAGGATCATCCTCATAGCTGCCAAGAAAGAATATGTCCTTGAAGCACCGCTAGGTGAAGCACCACCCCCAGCAAACCAAGACGTTATGAACGCTTGGCAGTCCCGTGTTGATGATTACTCCCTGGTTCAGTGCGGCATGCTTTACAGCTTAGAACCAGAGCTCCAAAAGCGTTTTGAGCAACACGGAGCATATGAGATGTTCCAAGAGCTGAAAATGGTTTTCCAAGCTCATGCCTGGGTCGAGAGATATGAAGTCTCCGACAAATTCTACAGTTGTAAGATGGAGGAAAATAGTTCCATCAGGGAGCACATACTCAAAATGTCTGGGTTGCACAACCGCTTGTCTCAGCTGGGAGTTAATCTCCCGGATGATGTGGTCATTGATAGAATCCTTCAGTCGCTCCCACCTAGCTACAAGAGCTTTGTGATGAACTTCAATATGTAGGGGATGGAAAAGACCATTCCTGAGGTATATTCAATGCTGAAATTAGCGGAGGTGGAAATCAAAAAGGAACATCAAGTGTTGATGGTGAATAAAACCACTAAGTTCAAGAAAGGCAAGGGTAAAAAGAACTTCAAGAAGGACGGCAAGGGAGTTGCCGCACCCGGTAAGCAAGCTGCCGGGAAGAAGCCAAAGAATGGACCCAAACCCGAGACTGAGTGTTTTTATTGCAAGGGAAGTGGTCACCGGAAGCGGAACTGCCCCAAGTACTTAGCGAACAAGAAGGCCGGCAACACCAAAGGTATATGTGATATACATGTTATTGATGTGTACCTTACCAGTACTCGTAGTAGCTCCTGGGTATTTTATATCGGTGCGGTTGCTCATATATGTAACTCAAAACAGGAGTTGTGGAATAAGCGGAGACTGGCGAAGGACGAGGTGACGATGCGCGTCGGGAATGGTTCCAAGGTCGATGTGATCGCCGTCGGCACGCTACCTCTACATTTACCTACAAGATTAGTTTTAAACCTCAATAATTGTTATTTAGTGCCAACTTTGAGCATGAAGATTGTATCAGGATCTCGTTTAATGCGAGATGGCTACTCATTTAAATCCGAGAATAATGGTTGTTCTATTTATATGAGAGATATGTTTTATGGTCATGCCCCACTGGTCAATGGTTTATTCTTATTTAATCTCGAACGTGATGTTACACATATTCATAGTGTGAATACCAAAAGATGTAAGGTTGATAATGATAGTCCCACATACTTGTGGCACTGCCGCCTTGGTCACATTGGTGTCAAACGCATGAAGAAACTCCATGCAGATGGACTTTTGGAGTCTCTTGATTATGAATCATTTGACACGTGCGAACCATGCCTCATGGGCAAGATGACCCAGACTCCGTTCTCTGGAACAATGGAGCGAGCAACCAACTTATTGGAAATCATACATACTGATGTGTGCGGTCCAATGAGTGTTGAGGCTCGCGGTGGCTATCGTTATGTTCTCACCCTCACTGATGACTTAAGTAGATATGGGTATGTCTACTAAATGAAACACAAGTCTGAGACCTTTGAAAAGTTCAAGGAATTTCAGAGTGAGGTTGAGAATCAACGTGATAGGAAAATCAAGTTCTTGCGATCAGATCGTGGGGGAGAATATTTGAGTCACGAATTTGGCACGCACTTAAGGAAATGTGGAATAGTTTCACAACTCATGCCGCCTGGAACACCTCAGCGTAATGGTGTGTCCGAACATCGTAATCACACTGTATTAGATATGGTGCGATCTATGATGTCTCTTACCGATCTGCCGCTGTCATTTTGGGGCTATGCTTTAGAGACTGCCGCATTCACTTTAAATAGGGCTCCGTGAAATCCGTTGAGATGACACCGTATGAATTATGGTTTGGGAAGAAACCTAAGCTGTCGTTTCTAAAAGTTTGGGGATGCGATGCTTACGTAAAGAAACTTCAACTTGAAAAGCTCTAACCCAAATCGAAAAAATGCGTCTTCATAGGATACCCTAAAGAAACTATTGGGTATACCTTCTACCTTAGATCCGAAGGCAAGATCTTTGTTGCCAAGAATGGACCCTTTCTAGAGAAAGAGTTTCTCTCGAAAGAAGTGAGTGGGAGGAAAGTAGAACTTGATGAAGTATTTCCTCTTGAACCGGAGAGTGGCACAGCTCAAGAAAATGTTCCTGAGGTGCCTGCACCGACTAGAGAGGAAGTTAATGATGATGATCATGAAACTTCAGATCAAGTTGCTACTGAATTTTGTAGGTCCACAAGGACACGTTCCGCACCAGAGTGGTACGACAACCCTGTCCTGGAAATCATGTTGTTGGACAATGGTGAACCTTCGAACTATGAAGAAGCGATGGCGGGCCCAGATTCCGACAAATGGCTGGAAGCCATGAAATCCGAGATAGGATCCATGTATGAAAACGAAGTATGGACTTTGACTGACTTGCCCGATGATCGGCGAGCCATAGAAAATAAATGGATCTTTAAGAAGAAGACAGACGCGGATGGTAATGTGACCATCTATAAGGCTCGGCTTGTCACTAAGGGTTATCGACAAGTTCAAGGGGTTGACTACGATGACACTTTCTCACCCACAGCGAAGCTGAAGTCCGTCCGAATCATGTTAACAATTGCCGCATTCTATGATTATGAGATATGGCAAATGGACGTCAAAACGGCATTCCTTAATGGTTTCCTTAAGGAAGAATTGTATATGATGCAGCCGGAAGGTTTTGTCGATCCTAAGAATGTTGACAAGGTGTGCAAGCTCCAACGCTCAATCTATGGGCTGGTGCAAGCATCTCGGAGTTGGAACATTTGATTTGATGAGATGATCAAAGCGTTTGGGTTTACGCAGACTTATGGAGAAGCCTGTGTTTACAAGAAAGTGAGTGGGAGCTCTGTAGCATTTCTCATATTATATGTGGATGACATACTGTTGATGGGAAATGATATAGAATTCTTGGAAAGCATAAAGGCCTACTTGAACAAGTGTTTTTCAATGAAGGATCTTGGAGAAGCTGCTTATATATTAGGCATCAAGATCTATAGAGATAGATCGAGACGCCTCATTGGTCTTTCACAGAGTACGTACCTTGACAAGATATTGAAGAAGTTCAATATGGATCAGTCAAAGAAGGGGTTCTTGCCTGTGTTACAAGGTACGAGATTGAGCACGGCTCAATGCCCGACCATGGCAGAAGATAGAGAAAAGATGAATGTCGTCCCCTATGCCTCGGCCATAGGGTCTATTATGTATGCCATGCTGTGTACTAGACCTGATGTAAACCTTGCCGTAAGTTTGGTAGGAAGGTACCAAAGTAATCCCGGCATGGAACACTGGACATCAGTCAAGAATATCCTGAAGTACCTGAAAAGGACTAAGGATATGTTTCTCGTTTATGGAGGTGATGAAGAGCTCGTCGTAAAGGGTTACGTCGATGCTAGCTTCAACACAGATCTGGATGACTCCAAGTCACAAACCGGATACGTGTATATCTTGAATGGTGGGGCAGTCAGCTGGTGCAGTTGCAAGCAAAGCGTCGTGGCGGAATCTACATGTGAAGCAGCGTACATGGCAGCCTCGGAGGCAGCACAAGAAGCAATCTGGGTGAAGGAGTTCATTACTGACCTAGGAGTTATTCCCAATGCGTCGGGCCCGATGACTCTCTTCTGTGACAACACTGGAGCTATTGCCCTTGCCAAGGAGCCCAGGTTTCACAGGAAGACCAGGCATATCAAGCGTCGCTTCAACTCCATTCATGAAAATGTTCAAAATGGAGACATAGATATTTCTAAAGTGCATACGGACCTGAATGTCACAGATCCGTTGACTAAACCTCTTCCTCGAGCAAAACATGATCAACACCAGAACTCTATGGGTGTTCGATTCATCACAATGTAACTAGATTATAGACTCTAGTGCAAGTGGGAGACTGTTGGAAATATGCCCTGGAGGCAATAATAAAATGATTATTATTATATTTCCTTGTTCATGATAATTGTCTATTGTTCATGCTATAATTGTGTTATCCGGAAATCGTAATACGTGTGTGAATACATAGACCACAACATGTCCCTAGTGAGCCTCTAGTTGACTAGCTCGTTGATCAATAGATGGTTACGGTTTCCTGACCATGGACATTGGATGTCATTGATAACGGGATCACATCATTAGGAGAATGATGTGATGGACAAGACCCAATCCTAAGCATAGCACAAGATCGTGTAGTTCGTCTGCTACAGCTTTTCTAAGTGTCAAGTATCATTTCCTTAGACCATGAGATTGTGCAACTCCCGGGTACCGTAGGAGTGCTTTGGGTGTACCAAACGTCACAACGTAACTAGGTGGATATAAAGGTGCACTACAGGTATCTCCGAAAGTGTCTGTTGGGTTGGCATGAATCGAGACTGGGATTTGTCACTCCGTATGACGGAGAGGTCTCTCTGGGCCCACTCGGTAATGCATCATCATAATGAGCTCAGTGTGACTAAGTAGTTGGTCATGGGATCATGCATTACAGAATGAATAAAGTGACTTGCCGGTAACGAGATTGAACGAGGTATTGGGATACTAACGATTGAATCTCGGGCAAGTAACGTACCGATTGACAAAGGGAATTGAATACAGGATTGACTGAATCCTCGACATCGTGGTTCATCCGATGAAATCATCATGGAATATGTGGGAGTCAACATGGGTATCCAGATCCCGCTGTTGGCTATTGGCCGGAGAGTTGTCTCGGTCATGTCTGCATGGTTCCCGAACCCGTAGGGTCTACACACTTAAGGTTCAGTGACGCTAGGGTTGTAGAGATATAAGTATGCGGTAACCCGAAAGTTGTTCGGAGTCCCGAATGAGATCCTGGACGTCACGAGGAGTTCCGGAATGGTCCAGAGGTAAAGATTTATATATAGGAAGACGAGTTTCGGCCACCGGGAAAGTTTTGGGGGTCATCGGTATTGTACCGGGACCATCGGAAGGGTCCCGGGGGTCCACCAGGTGGGGCCACCTATCCCGGAGGGCCTCATGGGGTGAAGTGGGAAGGGAACCAGCCCTTGGTGGGCCGGTGCGCCCCCCTTGGGCGACCCTTGCGCCTAGGGCTGGAAACCGTAAGGGGGTGGGGGCGCCTCCACCTGCCTTGGGGGCCAAGCCAGCCCTAGGTCGCCGCCCCTCCCCTTAGATGGGATCTGTAGGGGCCGGCACCCCCCCAGGACCCCTATATATAGTGGAGGGGAGGGAGGGCAGCCGCACCCAAGTCCCTGGCGCCTTCCTCTTCCCCCCGTGACACCTCTCCCTCTTGTTGTTGCTTGGCGAAGCCTTGTCGAGATCCCGCTGCTTCCACCACCACTCCATCGTGCTGCTGGATCTCCATCAACCTCTCCTCTCCCCTTGTTGGATCAAGAAGGAGGAGACGTGTCTCCCAACTGTACGTGTGTTAAACGCGGAGGTGTCGTCCGTTCGGCGCTTGGTCATCGGTGATTTGGATCATGACGAGTACGACTCCATCAACCCCGTTCTCCTGAAAGCTTCCGCTCGCGATCTACAAGGGTATGTAGATGCACTCCTCTCACCTCGTTGCTAGATGACTCCATAGATTGATCTTGGTGATGCATAGAAAATTTAAAATTCTGCTACGTTCCCCAACACGAATGGCATTCCCCAAAAGGAGGGAATGTGCCTGTTCCGCCGATGACCTCTATCCAACCAGAGGCACCGGATAATCTGCTGGAGGCGCTACGAGGCGCCTTGTAGTGACCCGACCCGAATGGATCAAGTCTCTATGCTTAAGTGTCATCCCTGGATCGGTATGCTGACACACAGTACTCGAGGATTTATAACAGAGGTAAATCACATGTAAAAGTAACGTAAATACTATTACCTCAATCCAAATAGCGGAAGTAACAATAAGGTTGTGGATTCCCATCAACACCAACGGCAAAGTTGAGTGTAGAAATCATAACCCTAACGTATCACTTACTCGTCATAAGATTCCTGCAACATGAGACGTTGCAGCCATAAGGGTCAGTACATTGAATATACTGGCAAATTCACACCATAGAGAATGATGAACAAAGGCTATCACTACATGCAAATATGGTTGGTGGAAAAGCTCTATGGTTATATGGTTTTTGCGAAAAGCCAATTTTTCCCTACTGCAAAGGAATAAATTTTATTTAACTATCATGGTGGTTGTTGAACATTGAGAATGGTTGACAGCATTCTCAATCCCAATTAAGTAACATCATTAAAACCCAACAAACTTAATTTAAAGTAACATGATGAGATTCACATGATAATCCAAGTACTAGATACTCAAGACGTCCAATACCGGGGACACGGCTAATCATGATTAGTTTATACACTCTGCAGAGGTTTGCGCACTTTTCCCCACAAGACTCGATCTCCTCCGTTGGATTTCTCGCACTACATGGTGTTTGAGAAACGGATGACCGAGACACAGTCTTTCAGAAGCGTTTGCACCTTACGATGGGTAGACCGTACCACCTACATCCCCTACATCTGCTAGTCTACCACTGTAAGAGTTCACACGACTTAATCAACTATGCTAGAGCCCATAATAGCTTGTGGCTGCACACGGAAGTTTCTAGTATGAATAATCTCATGATCCCTTTGAGCCTGGGTGGCGGTCCATAAAGAAAAACTGGCAATCGTTGGAATACCCAGGTGTCTAAACAGGCAATCGTTGGAATACCCAGGTGTCTAAACAGGCAATCGCTGGAATACCCAGGTGCCTCAATCCACCCAGATGTGTGTTAAAGTTGCCACCTTAAGTAAATCATTAATTAACAATCTCACATCTGTCATGAATACTCTCAAACCCAATCCACGTCTACGAGCATAGCATGGCAATATAAGCATAACATAATAGTACCTCCCAAGGTTTGAATGCAGGGCAATAGGTTCCT
Organism: Triticum urartu; assembly: GCF_003073215.2. NCBI lineage: Eukaryota > Viridiplantae > Streptophyta > Magnoliopsida > Poales > Poaceae > Triticum > Triticum urartu. The sequence goes on from NC_053026.1 coordinate 302,419,704, forward strand.
ACCTCATCAACTACTTCCCAATACCCACATGTTATCAATTCCTAACCATGCAATGTTTGAGGGTTGAAATTAATGCATAAAACTGGGTATTAAAGGGATATGATCAAAGTGTGAACTTGCCTGCAATGTTGATGAAGATGATTCGCACTCAAAACTCTTGATAGTTCTACTCGTCACACTCTGGTCAATCTATCGTAAACAAGCACTAGTAACCACACATAAGCAATCACTCAAAAGATCGGGAAGAACGAAGAAGACAGTTCATAAAACATCAAAACCAAGCAAATAACTCTTGCAACATAAAACAATTTCTAACAGTACCAAAATTACGTGAATTTGGCCTTATCAGAAAGTTTAGGTCAAGAGCTTCGATTTGCAAAAAGAATCAACTAAATCGGAGTTATAAAACTCAAGTTATGATAAAAAAGAAGTTTGAATATGAATCTGAACAAAATTTGAAAATTTCAAAAAGTTGATGTGACAGGTTGACTGGATAGGTGAAAACAAGACGAAGTTATAGGCGCTCGTTTCATCTAATTTGGATGAACGAGTAAAAAGTTATGGCTATTTAAAAATCAGGGTCAAGCTGTTTTACGAAGGAAAAATAGCTACGGCTAGGGTCTAATGTATAAATACGTAGACTAATTGATAATCTAATTATTCTATCGTATTAGTCTAAAAATAATAAACTACGAAAGTATAAGAAGAAGAAAAAAAACAAAGAAAGATACCTTTATAAGGCAGAGAAAAGACGACTTTGGAGAGAAAAGACAATTTTCAGAAGTCGCGCCGGAGAGGAGAAATATATTTTTCTTAAATGAATCTAGTCAAATCAAAATATTGATTTAACCCGAATCGAATGATTTTTGGAGGCTCTATGAGTCTATATTTATTGGTGGAAAAGAGGCTTAGAGGTCAAAGGCTAGGCAATGTGGGATTAAATATAAGACCAAAATAAACAAAATAGAGGAGAAGAGCTAAGCGCCTCGCATGACCTAAAGCCCATCGGCCGGCCGCGCGCGTACGTGCTGCATTTTTTTGCCAAAGGAAAATAAAATCTGAAAAGGAAAAAGGCTGGCTGAGCCTGGCCTAATTAAGAGAGAAAAAACAATGGGGCGCCAAAAGCTACTATACTGCGCATGTAGGCGATAAATAAGTATGGGCCGCACGTACAATATTTTTTAGATAGAAACAGAAGGAAAACCGAATAATAAAAATAAAATAAAAATTAAATATAGGCATATTATATATCAAAATTTTCAGAAAAAGATTTTCTCCGACATGAACATTTTTCTAGCATTAAATAAAATACACACAAATTCTAATAATTCCAACAGTGCTCCTGCTCTAATAAGATCAACAAAAATCATTTTAAAAATACCAAAATGAAATCAAATTTATTTCTCTCCAATTTTCTGATGTAGGGAATCATGTTACCCTATTTTCTGTATATTTTATTTTTGGAGAAAAATAATTTGAGTAAAATCCAAATAACTCCAAATTGAAAAATAATTCCAAATGGACTTTAAATTTGATCCTTTTAAACTCCCAACTCATATTTCATATAATTTGAAGAAGTCATTTTATCTTCTCTCATGAAAATCATTGAGTCGCTTGAAGTTTCTGAATTTGAAAATATTTCCAAATGAAATTCAAATCTTTTCAAAACCCTTTTCATTTATTTAAATGGAAGAAGTCATGTCATCTTCTCTCGAGGGTTTTGTATTTGAAAAGAATTTGAATTCACGGAGATCAAAATGCAAAAGGTGAAAGTTTGGGAAAGTTCTTTTATTCCTTCTCATTTAACTTTCAAAAAGGTTTCGAATTTCACTCAATTTCACACTATCAATCAAATCTATCTATTTATTATAACATTCCAAAATTTAGAATTTTGGGATGTTACACGCCTCTTTTGTGGATGAACACCGTGCCCTTATGGGCACGGTAATAGAGAAGGTCCAGTTCATAGAAAGCGGACTGACCGAAGCCTACACTAGCCTTCTATCAGGCTTTGAGGTAAGTAATGCGTTTGTAGGAACAATATCACAGTATAGACAGTAGCCCCTGATGCTCTGTTCGGTGTTCATAAAGAAAAAGCCGAACAGAGGATCGAGAAGAAATATCGCAGGAGTCTAACATAAGTTGTCTGTGTGAATAAGCAGGTATCGCTGCAAGCTGCCACCGCTCATGATGCGGAGGTCTCCGGACTGAAGCGGAAATTGGAGAGGGCCGAGGAAGAGCTCGGCCTCGTGAAGAAGCAGCTGGAGGATAGCCAAGGTATGCAGTAACCTGTGGGTACATTTTAAGAAAAAATGAATAGTCCGTCCGGACTGACGTGTCATAAACTTTATTAGGGTCCACGACCGAGGTGGCAGCCCTCAAGAAGGCGTTAGCCGAGGCCAAGGACAAAGCGGCCAAGGAACATGCCGCGTGCGAGAAGCACGAGGCCCAGGTTGGCGAGGCGTAGCAATAGCTCCAGGGCGTGATCGGGAGATTTGACTCCTTGGAGCGCGATTGTAAGGCGCAAGAGTCCAAACTGGCAGAGGCCCGCCAGAGCGCACATGATGCATGAGCCGAAGCCCAAAACGCCCTCCAGGAAATTCAAGCGGCCAAGGAGATTGCGGTGGGTAATTCTTTCACCATGTAAAGCAAGTATGTAGAAGAAATGTTCCTTGTACTTATCCGAATTTGGGTTTTCCAGGGGCGTTTACGGATCTGCCGTGCAGTATATCAGATGTTGCCGAGTATTATAGAGCCGAAGAAGGGATGTCTACGGAAAAGCTATTCTAGTCCCAATATCTTGGGCCCGAACATCCATTGCCATTCAGCGACCAGCTAAAGCAGTTGGTCGAGCTGCACAGGTCGGCAGAGCTAGCCATGAAGGACCTGATAGTTCGGCTGTGGCCTGCCGAGCCTATACCTAGTAGCTACTTCGGACTTATTAATCGGCTTGTAAGTGCCTGTCCGCGGCTCGAAGCCGTGAAGCGGTCGGTCTGTATTGAAGGTGCGCGTATGGCCTTTGCCCGCATCAAGACGCATTGGGCAAAGCTGGATGCCAAGAAGCTGATGACCGAGGGGCTGCTAGAGGGCAAGGAGCATCATCGACCCGAGCTCTATTTTGATGGCGTCCTGGAGGGGTCCCGCCTTGTGGCGGAGCAATGTTCGAAGGATGTCATATTCCCATGAGAACATTTGTATTATCCTATCCTGTAATATGGAACAATGATGTTATGTTTTACATTTTACCTCCTGTGCGGCCGTTTATGAAATCTGAGGGTTGACCAGTTGTCGGCTTCTGCCCCCACCTACATAGTACGGGGGTGTTCGGGATAAATCTAAACACTCTTTACTCCATATTCTAGTCCTTAGAGGTGTTTAGCGCAACGAACAAGGCAATCAGACTATGCGGCCTTTACCGCCCTCACTTAGCCATAGGAGTTTGACAATTAAGAAAGTTGGCGAAGCCCCTGGTATTCCGAAGGCCGAACTAGGGGCGTTGTACACGCCTAATTGGAGGAACTGATTCTTCGCAAGAAGCGGAAAAATCTCTAACGATTTGGAACCTCTCGAACAGCTGACCAGCTCTCGCCGCATCATGACAGTCAGTTTTTGGCTTTCTATACTGTGGTGCTCGTCCGGAAGAACCGGGACACAATCGCAGTAGTTCTCCCTTTACTACCCTAGCCGATATAGCAGAACGTAAGGTAGTAAGCACAAGAGCCGGGAAACCGAACTATTGACCAAAGACATGATTCGGAGCCGATGCATATAATGCTATAAGTTCGGGGTGCCGAACTATACTGGAAAAGTGTTTGGACTTTTATTGCCATAATGCGGGGTGTAATGAAGCCCCTGGCGCAGTAATACGCACCATGGTGTACGTGTGCAATAAGTAATATATACAAAGGTGAGGAAACAGGAAAATTAAGTAATAAGCTGACGCCACCATTTATTCACTAGTGTGATGTAATTAGTACGCCGAGGCATACTTTGTGCAAGTAATGTAATAAGCAAGTAAGGCTATTTAACATGCCCCAACCAAGGGCGAGCTACGTGCAGGTATGTAAAACAAGTATGGCAATCGTTTAATAGAGACCACCTGGGAATTCCCTTGTATGCCAGAGCTCCTTGCCTCCTTGGTGTGTTCTGCAAACGGGTCGTCCGCATAGACCACGAAAAGAGAAAAAACCCGTAATAAAAAGAAAAAATAAAGGCGTGCGAATCCCAGGGTCGGTCAAGCCGCACTGTGAGCGAGTTATGCCTCCGTCAGTACCCATGGGGTTTTGAGTGCGTAGTTATGTACGCGCAATAAGGATGCCATTTCCTCATCGGGGCTGGAACGAAGGCCGAATTAACTAATTCAGCTCTTGACGAACCGAGCTACCCTGTTGTAGTGTAGTCCGGACCTTCTTATCGATGTCTAGGGGCTCGGCGGGCGGATTATGGTGCCGCTTGAGAAGGCCGCTCTGTACTTCTGCTGCTAGGGCTGCGGTATGCTCCTCTGTACGGAGGGAACGTTCCATGTTTCCATATACTGTAATGACGCCGTGTGGACCGGGCATCTTGAGTTTGAGATAAGCATAATATGGCACCGCGTTGAATCTAGCAAACGCGATTCGTCCGAGCAGTGCGTGGTAGCCGCTGCGGAAGGGGACGATATCGAAGATTAGCTCTTCGCTTCGGAAGTTATCCAGGGAACCGAAGACCACCTCCAGCGTGATCGAGCCCGTACAACGGGCCTCTACGCCTGGTATAACTCCTTTAAAGGTAGTTATCATGGGCTTGATTCGTGAGGGATTAATGCCCATTTTGCGTACTATATCCTAATAGAGCAGGTTGAGGCTGCTACCACCGTCCATTAGTACTCGTGTCATGTGAAATTCGTCGATGATTGGGTCGAGTACCAATGTGGCCGAACCACCATGACGGATACTAGTTGGATGATCACGATGATCAAAGGTGATCGCAAATGACGACCATGGGTTGAATTTTGGGGCAACTGGCTCTACTGCATAAACGTCCCTGAGTGTGCGCTTGCGCTCCCTTTTGGGGATGTGTGTAGCGTATATCATATTCACCGTTTTGACTTGAGGCGGGAATTTCTTATGCCCCCCAGTGTTTGGCTGCCGGGGCTCCTTGTTATCGTCCTCGCTCTGTGATTCCCCTTCCTTGTTTCTGCTATTCACCTTGCTGGCTTGTTTAAATACCCGGCAATCTCTGTTAGTATGGTTGGCCGGTTTGTCTGGGGTGCCATGTATCTGGCACGGACGATTGAGTATGCGGTCCAAGCTAGATGGTCCTCCGCCGTTCCTTTTATAGGGCTTCTTTCGCAGGCTGGACTTGGAGCCGCTGAATCCGGCGTGAACTGTGGTGTCATCGGCGTTATCGCCATTGCTTCGGTGTTTGTGTCTGTTGCGTCGGAGCTTGCCGGTGCTGTTTTTGGCCTCGGAGGGGCCTACGTTGTTGGCTGTGTTTGTACTGCGAGCCAGCCAACTATCCTCTCCCGCGCAATAGCGGGTCATAAGTGCCGTGAGGACTGCCATGGACCTCGGCTTTTCTTGGCCGAGGTGGCGGGCGAGCCATTCGTCACGGATGCTATGTTTAAAGTCCGCTAGGGCTTCGGCATCCGGACAGTCGATGATCTGGTTCTTTTTTATTGGGAACCTAGTCCAAAATTTTCTGGCGGACTCTCCAGGTTTTTGAACTATGTGACTTAAGTCATCGGCGTCAGGTGGCCGGACATAAGTGCCTTGGAAGTTGTCAAGAAAAGCTTCTTCCAGATTCTCCCAGCTACCGATGGAATTTTTGGGCAGGCTGTTCAGCCAGTGTCGAGCTGGTCCTTTGAGCTTTAATCGGAGGTATTTGATAGCGTGGATGTCATCTCCTCGGGCCATGTGGATGTGGAGAATAAAATCTTCGATCCACACTGCGGGATTGGTTGTTCCATCGTATGATTCAATATTGACGGGCTTGAACCCCTCGGGGAATTCGTGATCCAGCATCTCATATGTGAAGCAGAGAGGGTGTGTGGCGCCTCTATAGTAGGCCGCGTCACGGCACACCTCCGATGAAGTCCGTCTGCGGTTATCGGCCCGGGTGTAATTAAGTTTGTCACGTCCGAGTAGGTGGCTGTCATCCCGAGTGGGGAAGCTTCCTCACGATCCGTAGAATGATCTGGTGTGTCCTGCTCTACTGTCCCTGTTTTTGCAAAGTGGTGGGGCCGCTTGTTGTTCGGCCTGAGTTGCCGTTTTATCCCGACCACGAGGTGGTCGGTCTGCCGCACTATCCCGACCGCATGGTGGTCGTTCCGCATTACGCGAGGGAAGTATGGGATTTGGTGCCTCCTCATCGAACTGAGGTAGCAGTCTGTGCTTTGGGTAACTCTTGGCTAGGCATTTGAGGCTGTTTTCTTCGGCTGCCAGGACATTGGTCCATTTGTCAATGAGTAGGTCTTGATCGACTTGGAGCTGCTGCTGCTTTTTCTTTAGGCTTCTTGCAGTAGCTATTAGTTGGCGCTTGAAGCGCTCCTGCTCTAGGGGTGCCTCAGGCACGATGAAATCCTCGCTGCCGAGGCTCTCCTCATCCTTGGAGGGTGGACAATAACTATCATCATCTGGGTCGCTCAGCATGTCCTGTTTATCAGGGTTAGCTTGCTCATTGTCTTGTTCCTCCTGTTCGGATGCTGCTCCAACAGGGTCTTCGTTATTTTCGGCGTCGTCCGGAGTGCTATTTTCTCCGGTGCTAGTGTTGCCATCTTTTGAGCGGCGTGGCTTAGAGCGGTGTTTAGGGTGTCGTCGCTTGGACTATGTCTCAGAAGGTTTATTCACATCTGGGTCTTCTTTGTCATCGCCGCTAGATTCTTCAGGTGTATCAACCATGTACACATCGTATGAAGAGGTGGGCGTCCAACGTCCCCTGAATTGCGGGTCTTGGCCTTGCTCCTTATCAGCATCGTCGTCTATACCATCGATGTCTTCGGAGTCATAATCCAGCACGTCGGTTAAGTCCTCGACGGTAGCTATGAAGTGGGTGGCGGGTGGGAAGCAAAATTCTCTGTCGTCAGCCCCTAGTTCGAGCCGGACATAGTTCGGCTGCGAGTCTCCCGTGAATGACAGATTCTTTAAAGAGTTTAGCACATCGCCCAAAGGTGAGTGCTGAAAAACGTCTGCGGCGCTGAATTCGAAGATCGATAACCGATCTAGCTCAGTGTCCGCAAGCGTACATGGTCCGGAACTTATAGCCGTAGACGAGTCCGGAGTTTCGTTGGCGCAAATATTGCAGGGTGTCGAGTCTGCGTGTGGCTCTAGCGCCGCGGACTCTATGGCCTCGAATGTCACGATCTGCTCTGGTTCTAATGCCATTGCAGCAACAGGAGCCATCTCCCGAATCTGGTCTGATGACAGATTTAAGTCATGTTCATCAGGGCGAGGGGGAGCAATCGCTACGGTCTCAAATCCACTGAAGATCAAGTCTCCATGGATATCCGCAACGTAGTTCAAGCTTCCAAATCTGACCTAGTGGCCGGGGCGTAGCTATCAATCTGCTCCAGATGGCCAAGCGAGTTGGCCTGCAGTACGAAGCTGCCGAACATGAAAATCTGCCTAGGGAGGAAGGTTTCTCCTTGGACAGCGTCACTATAGATGATTAAAGGGGCCATGAACCTTTCGTTGATGACACAGTGGAACTCTCAATGAAAGCACCAATGGCGGTGTCAAAATCGGCGGATCTCGGGTAGGGGGGCCCGAACTGTGCGTCTAGGATCGATGGTAACAGGAGACGGGGGACACGATGTTTACCCAGGTTCAGGCCCTCTCTATGGAGGTAATACCCTACTTCCTGCTTGATTGATCTTGATGAATATGAGTGTTACAAGAGTTGATCTACCACGAGATCATAATCGCTAAAGGGAAAACTTTGTTTTTGCCACTCTACCTTTTGCCCACTTTGCTTATGCCACTCTAGAATTTAACATTTCACTTTTGCCACTCTTAGCTTTTGACAATATATCAATTTTGCCATTCAGTGGCAAAAGCAAAATTTTCAGAGTGGCGATTGTGATACATTGCAAAACCTAAGAGTGGCAAAAGTGAAATGAAAAATTACTGTTTTTGCCACTGAATGGCATTTGTGATGTATTATCAAAATCTAAGAGTGGCAGAAGTGAGATGTCAAATTCTAGTGTGGCATAAGCAAAGTGGGCAAAAACTAGAGTGGCAAAAACAAAGTTTTCCCATGGCTAAACCCTAGAAGCCTTGCCTATATGACTATGGTAATGAGTATATCCTTTCCGGACTAACCCCTCCAGTTTATATAGACACCGGGGGGAATCTAGGGTTACATAGAGTCGGTTACATAAGAAGGAATCTTCACAGTCGGTCGCCAAGCTTGCCTTCCACGCCAAGGAGAGTCCAACCCGGACATAGGTACAGTCTTCGGCCTTCATGTCTTCTCAGCACATCAGTCCGGCCCATGGATAACAGGTCGGACGCGCGAGGACCCCTTAGTCCGGGACTCCCTCAGCTGGCGCAGATGAAGGTCCTTTGCGCCCTTGTTTGCTGCCGTTGTGCGCCTGCCCGCCTAAGCGACATCTCGCCCACCTGAGGTATAACTTCTTGTACTGGTCCAGCTCCCCAGGTTGCTGCATGCGGGTTTTCTTCTATGCGACTACTCCCTAGCTCCCCATGTATAGTAGCTAGGGCTCGTCAGCTAGTCGAACATCACCTACTATTATAGAGGAAATGCCACTCGAAAAGTTGGCAGGAAGCTTTAACAGACGAAGACCACCTTTAGTCAGGATAAGTTATACTCCTGCCCCCCTTCAAAATTGGCCATTATGGCAACCCTTCCCGCCTAGAGTTTTCACGGGAAGAGAACCGAGGCCAGTACAAGTATAGGCTAGGCGCCATCGTAGAAGGGAAACCCTACCCTCAAGATAGATTTGAGAAGCCTCCCTAGGTCACTATCCCTTGTACTCTGATACTCATCCTCCCTCCCAAGGCAATCGATACACAAAGCAGGAGTAGGGTCTTACACCGCAAGGTGGCCCAAACCTGGGTAAACTATCATGTCTGTTGTTCTTTTTCCCTCTCGTTCGAGCACGCTGGAGCATCGCCGTAAGGTTGTGAGCAACGAGCTAGAGATTAGCGAGGTTCAATGAGCGCACCCCAGAGTTCAAACCTTTCTTGGGTCCCGAAGCCCCAATTCCGACATTTTGGTGCGCCAGGTAGGGGTGCGCCGAAGTTCTTCTGCTTCACTCCGGTTCTTGCTCCCCCATCTCCATGGCCGATGCTTGTCGTGTTCGTGTCGAGCGTAGTGCAGCTCGCGTCGCCCAGACGGAGCCTGCGGGCCGTGGCGACCGCCTCCGCTCCACCTTGGTCGCGGCCAACGCTGTGACTGACCCCGCTGCTCACGAGCTGCAGGATTCCTCCATGCACCATTTTATGCAGCCCGATGGCCGCATCGCCACGCCGTCACTCACACTAGCTATGGACTCATCCTCCCATGCCCGCCGCAGGTCGATGAATGCGCAGGTCACGCTTCTCAGGCACGTGAGCTGCTGTCTTACCGCCCAGCCAATGAAGGCTACAACGCCTGGCTTGGCAGCATCACCGAGCTCATCAACGCCGCGGGCGAGGACCCGACGCCCTCCCACTCGCTCCGTCCTCCACCGTCTTGTGCTGGCGACATGGTGCACGGCGCGCCTCCGCCTCCTCTTTTGCATGGCGACCACGTCGTCCCCTGGCATGACGCGCGGCCGCACGACCCCGCCGCACGGAGCACCCGTGCCAGCCCGGGATGAGGCTAGCTGCTAGATTGTGCATTGAGTGTCGCTTGGTGCCCGTGCACCCCCCCGAATGGCAGTGCCAGCGCCAGGACTGGGCCGTCCAAGAGGCCGCAACGGCAGGACACCAAGACCGTTCTGCCCCCATGCGAGGCGCGCCCATGAGCACCGCCGGCTTCCGGGCCTTCACTCACTAGTTACGTCGGTGGTTTGGCCAGTCAAGTTCAAGCCGGAGCTGCCCCTGTGCTACAACAGCATCCCCGACCCCATGGAGTTTCTCTAGCTCTACGCGCTGAGCATCGAGGCGGCAAACGGCGATGACAGAGTCATGGCGAACCAGTTTCCCATGGCCCTAAAGGATGGCACACGCTCCTGGCTCATGAACCTGCCCGAGGAGTCAATCTCTTCATGGGATGAGCTCCACAAGCAGTTCATCACCAACTTCCAGGGCACACGTGACCGCGCCCTCGATGGAAATATGCCCTAGATGCAATAATAAAGTTGTTATGTATATTTCCTTATATCATGATAAATGTTTATTATTCATGCTTGAATTGTATTAATCGGAAACTTGATACATGTGTGAATACATAGACAAAATAAAGTGTCCCTAGTATGCCTCTACTTGACTAGCTCGTTAATCAAAGATGGTTAAGTTTCCTAACGATAGACATGTGTTGTCATTTGATGAATGGGATCACATCATTAGAGAATGATGTGATGGACAAGACCCATCCGTTAGCTTAGCATAATGATCGTTAATTTTTATTGTTATTGCTTTCTTCATGACTTATACATATTCCTCTGACTATGAGATTATGCAACTCCCGAATACCGGAAGAACACCTTATGTGCTATCAAACGTCACAACATAACTGGGTGATTATAAAGATGCTCTATAGGTGTCTCCGAAGGTGTTTGTTGGGTTGGCATAGTTCAAGATTAGGATTTTTCACTCCGAGTATCAGAGAGGTATCTCTGGGCCCTCTCGGTAATGCACATCATAATAAGCCTTGCAAGCAATGTGACTAATGAGTTACTTATGGGATGATGCATTATGGAACGAGTAAACAAACTTTACGTTAACGAGATTGAACTAGGTGTGAAGATACCGACGATCGAATCTCGGGCAAGTAACATACCGATGACAAAGGGAATAATGTATGTTGTTATTGCGGTTTGACCGATAAAGATCTTCGTAGAATATGTAGGAACCAATATGAGCATCGAGGTTCCACTGTTGGTTATTGATCGGGGATGTGTCTCGGTCATGTCTACATAGTTCTCGAACCCGTAGGGTCCGCACGCTTAACGTTCGATGATGATTTGTATTATGAGTTATGTGTTTTGGTGACCGAAGATTGTTTGGAGTCCAGGATGAGATCACGGACATGACGAGGAGTATCGAAATGGTCGAGAGGTAAAGATTGATATATTGGACGATTGTATTCGGACGCCAGAATGGTTCCGGATCATTTCGGGTATTTTTCGGAGTACCGGGAGGCTACCGGAACCCCCGGGGAAAGTGATGGGCCTACATGGGCCATAGGGGAGAGGGGAGGCAGCCCACAAGGGGTGGCCGCACCTCCCTCCCATGGGGAGTCTGAATTGGAATAGGAGAGGGGGTGCTCCCCCTTTCCTTCTCGTGTTCCCTCTCCTTCTCCCTTTCCACCTACGAACACTATAAAAAAAAGACACATCCGTGACATTTTGGGCTGAACGAAATTTTTTTCTGTCATACTTATGACACTTCTATGATGATAATTGTGACAAAACCTGGTATCATCATAGATGTGGTGGGCTCCGACTTCTATGATAAAAAATCATGACAGAAAATGGGCTTTTCATCCTGGGCGGGCCGGAGACGCAGCTGCATGACATTCTTTGGGCCATCCATGACGGAAAAAACTATGGTAGAAGCAAGGGCGAGGAAAATATCGGGGTGTTCCCGGTTACGGTGGGTGGTCGGGGCCGAGCGATGCGCGTTTCTCTCGTACACGCACGCGCGTGGATGCGAGGCGTTGGGCTATAACTGAACCCGAGTGAGGAGTTGGGCTCTAACTGAACCCGAGCGATTGCACTGGAGGCTACGCGTTACTAAACCCAAGCGATCGATCGATGGCTGTTAACTGAACCCGATCGAGCGATTCCTTCGCTACTGCTGCTAACTGAAGCCGATCGATGCTGCCTTTGGATGAACAGTGAGCGTTGCTGGGGGGAGGGGTTGGATGAACAGTTCCCGGTGGGGGTGGATGAACAGGACCCCGTGGTGTTGCCTTTGGATGAACAGGACCCTGATCAATCGAGCCGGTTGGGGCTGGATGAATAGGACCACCCCGTGGAGGGCTGGATGAACAGTAGATGGTGGTGGGCTGGATGAACAGTAGCCCGTGGAGGGGTGGTTGAACAGGAGCCCGTGGAGAGGGCTATTGAACAGTAGCCGGTGGAGTAGCGCGCGGTGGAGGCTGGATGAATAGGAGCCCGTGGATGAACAGTCGCAGGTGGAGGCTGGATGAGGTCGACGGTGGATGAACAGTAGCCCGTGGAGGCTGGAGGGGGTCGACGGTGGAGATGAACAATATCCCGTGGAGTCCCGTTCTGCGGTACGCCACACCCCTCCCGATGAACAGGACCCCCATTTCGACCGTAGCGCTCCAACACAAGTCCGTTTCCTCTGTTTTTCGGTAAGCCACACCCCTCCCAATCAACAGGACCCTCGTTTCGACGGTAGGAGGTCTGTTTCCTCCGTTTTTCAATACGCCAGACCCCCACGATGTACAGGATCCCATTTTGAACGTGGCCGGCCGAACACAAGGCCGTTTCCTCCGTTCTGCGGTACGCCAGGCCTCGTTTCCATCGGCTGTTCCATCCAAGCCGGTTGGCTCCCACGCGTTCCGTTGCCTCCTGATAAACACGACGGATTTCGTTGCCTCCCCATGAACATGACGACGACGCAGTTTCTCCGTTCCGACCCAGCCATGTACACGAGCCCTGGCCGTATGTATGCGCGAGTAGGCGTTCGAGACCCTGCCCGTATGTACGTACGTGGCCGTATTTTCTTTCTTGCACACTGGCCGTTGTACGTACGTGTACATGCTACGTGCGCGCCTCTACTACGACACGTGCACGCCTCTACATCGACCAGTATGTACATACACATTCGCGACCAGAATGACAATGCTACGTACGCTTCGACCAGGTGGGTCCTGACTGTCAGGCACTTCCTTGCATGTGAAGATGTAGCTGGTGGGTCCCAGCAGTCAGGGGCGCGAATCTTTTTTTTGCCTGGACGCACTTCCTTGCGTGCGAAGATGTAGCTGGTAGTGTTGGGGAACGTAGCAGAAATTCAAAATTTTCCTACGTGTCACCAAGATCTATCTATGGAGAGACTAGCAACGAGGGGAAGGAGAGTGCATCTACATACCCTTGTAGATCGCTAAGCGGAAGCGTTCAAGTGAACGGGGTTGATGGAGTCGTACTTGTCGTGATTCAAATCACCGATGACCAAGTGCCAAACGCACGGCACCTCCGCGTTCAACACACGTACAGCCCGGTGACGTCTCCCACGCCTTGATCCAGCAAGGAGAGAGGGAGAGGTTGAGGAAGACTCCATCCAGCAGCAGCACAACGGCGTGGTGGTGATGGAGGAGCGTGGCAATCCTGCAGGGCTTCGCCAAGCACCACAGAAGAGGAGGGAGAGAGAGATGCAGGGCTGCACCAACGAGAGATCGAATCGCGTGTGTTCTGGGCAGCCCAATGCCGCAATATATATAGGGAAGGGGAGGGTCTGCGCCCCCTCTAGGGTTCCCACCCCTAGGGGGGGCGGAAGCCCTAGATGGGGAGCAAGGGGGCGGCCAAGAGGGGATGGGAGAGGGAGGCGCACCAATATGGGCCCTAAGGCCCATATCCCATTAGGGTTTGCCCCCTCTCCATCTCTTAGGCGCATGGGCCTTAGTGGGGCTGGTGCCCTTGGCCCATGTAGGCCAAGGAACACTCCCTACAGCCCATGTGCCCCCCTGGGCTGGTGGCCCCACTTGGTGGACCCCGGGACCCTCCCGGTGGTCCCGGTACGTTACTAATAAACCCCGAAACTCTTCCGGTGACCAAAATAGGACTTCCCATATATAAATCTTTACCTCCGGACCATTCCGGAACTCCTCGTGACGTCCGGGATCTCATCTGAGACTCCGAAAAACATTCGGTAACCACATACAAACTTCCTTTACAACCCTAGCGTCATCGAACCTTAAGTGTGTAGACCCTACGGGTTCGGGAGACATGCAGACATGACCGAGACGTTCTCCGGTCAATAACCAACAGCGGGATCTGGATACCCATGTTGGCTCCCACATGTTCCACGATGATCTCATCGGATGAACCACGATGTCAAGGACTTAATCAATCCCGTATTCACTTCCCTTTGTCTATCGGTACGATACTTGCCCGAGATTCGATCGTCGGTATCCCAATACCTTGTTCAATCTCGTTACCGGCAAGTCTCTTTTACTCGTTCCGTAACACATCATCCCGTGATCAACTCCTTGATCACATTGTGCACATTATGATGATGTCCTACCGAGTGGGCCCAGAGATACCTCTCCGTTTACATGGAGTGACAAATCCCAGTCTCGATTCGTGCCAACCCAACAGACACTTTCGGAGATACCTGTAGTGCACCTTTATAGTCACCCAGTTACGTTGTGACGTTTGATACACCCAAAGCACTCCTACGGTATCCGGGAGTTGCACAATCTCATGGTCTAAGGAAATGATACTTGACATTAGAAAAGCTTTAGCATACGAACTATACGATCTAGTGCTATGCTTAGGATTGGGTCTTGTCCATCACATCATTCTCCTAATGATGTGATCCCGTTATCAACGACATCCAATGTCCATGGTTAGGAAACCATAACCATCTATTGATCAACGAGCTAGTCAACTAGAGGCTCACTAGGGACATGGTGTTGTCTATGTATCCACACATGTATCTGAGTTTCCTATCAATACAATTATAGCATAGATAATAAACGATTATCATGAACAAGTAAATATAATAATAATCAATTTATTATTGCCTCTAGGGCATATTTCCAACAGGTAGGTCCCAGCAGTCAGTGGGGAAACGTTTTTTCGTGAAATACGGTTCCCCATGCTGTGGGTCCCTGCTGTCAGGTGGAGGAATCATTATTTTCCGCGTAATAAGGAGGCACTTCCTTGCTGCGGCCGTGGACCCAGCTGTCAGCCTCTCCATGTACAGTCGACGACCGATGGAAGCCGTTCCTTGACCACGTTGACCACGCCACACCGAGAGCACCAGGGTGGTGGACGACGGCAAGGCCTAGGAAGGGGACGACGCAGAGCCGGGGAAGACGCGGTAGTGGATGCCCACGCGTAGAGGAGTATGAGGGTTCACTGGTTCGGCTGCGGTGTGAGGCTGCCTTCGCCATAGAATAACAGGGGGTGTGGGTCAATAGAGGGATGGCCTGGCCAGCGGTGGGAGTAGTAGGGGGCAGTGAGGCCTCCGCGGCATCACAGCCGGCCACGGGAGGCAGGAGCACACGACACGACCGGCGCTGGTTTGGGCGGCTGGAGCAAGAAGACCAGAGGTTGAAGAAGCACTACGGCCGTTGGATGGACATCGTACGGCCACTGGAGCTAGAATCGTTCATATCGACTAAGTTGACAAAGCCCTCTGTCCCCGTCAACTTAGTAGGCCCACAAGTCAGCCTCCCACCAAGGTGGTTCCCAGCTAGCAGGGGGAGTATTCATTTTTTCTGCGTAATAAGGAGGCACTTCCGGTGGGTCCGAGCTGACAGCGGGGGGAATGTTTTTTTCGCAAAATACGGTGGCCCGTCCGGTGGGTCCCAACAGTCAGGGGGGAACTTTTTTTCGCAAAATACGGTGGTCCATCTGGTGGGTCCCTGCTGTCAGGTGGAGGAATCATTATTTTCAGCATAATAAGGAGGCACTTCCTTGCTGCGGCCATGGACCCAGCTGTCAGCCTCTCCACGTACAGTCCACGTCCGATGGAAGCCGTTCCTTGACCATGTTGACCATGCCGCACCGAGAGCACCAGGGCGGTGGACGACGGTGAGGCCTAGGATGGGGAGGACGCGGAGCCGGGGAAGACGCGGTAGTGGATGGCCACACGTAGAGGAGTATGAGGGTTCACTGGTTCGCTGCGGTGTGAGGCTGCCGTCGCCGCAGAATAACAGGGGGTGTGGGTGAGTAGAGGGATGGCCTGGCCAGCGATGGGAGTAGTAGGGGGCAGTGAGGCCTCCGCTGCATCGCAGCCGGCCACGGGAGACAGGAGCACGAGGCACGACCGGCGCTGGTTTGGGCGGCTGGAGCAAGAAGACCAGAGGTTGAAGAAGCATTATGGCCGTTGGATGGACATCGTACAGTCACTCGAGCTAGATCGTGCATATTGACTAAGTTGACAAAGCCCTCCGTCCCCGTCAACTTAGTAGGCCCACAAGTCAGCCTGCCATTATACTGGGTCCCAGCTAGCAGGGGGAGTATTCATTTTTTTGTGCGTAATAAGGAGGCACTTCCTTGCATGCGAAGATATAGCTGGTGGGTCCGAGCTGTCATCAGCGGTAACGTTTTTTTCGTGAAATACAGAGGCCATTTCGGTGGGTCCCAGATGTCAGGTGGAGGAATCATTATTTTGCGCGTAATAAGGAGGCATTTCCTTGCATGCGGCCGTGGACCCAGTTGTCAGCCTCTCTACGTGCAGTCCACTTCATATGCATGTCGGTCATTGACCATGTTGACCAGGCCACGCCGAGAGAACTAGGGCGGTGGACGACGACGAGGCCTAGGAAGGGAACGACACAGAGCCAGGGAAGACTCGACAGTTGTTTCCCACGCGGAGGGGAGTACGATTGTACGAGGGTTTACTGGTTCGTCTGCCGTCGCCGGAGAATAACAACAGGTGTGGGTGAGTAGAGGGATGGCTAGGCCAGCGATGGGAGTACGGTGGGGTGGTGAGGCCTGCGCGGCAGCATAGCCGGCCACGGGGAGGAGGGAGCAGGCAGTCCTGCCGGCGCTTGTTTGAGCGGCTGGAGCTAGAAGAGCAGAGATTGAAGAAGCACGACGGCCGTTGGATGGACATCCAACAGTCACTACTTGTGCGCCAACCTTTTTTAAGGAAAGCCTCAAATATGTGGAAAATAGCATACAGCCCATCTGCCATTATTTCTAATAATTTACAGCCCATTTGCTAATTCTTAAGATTTTTTGGAGCCCATATTCTTTTTGTTAGCATTACAGCCCATATTGTGGCCACCATTAAAAAAATATACGAAATTTTGCATATTTCGGTGCGGTCCGAACTGTTTTTAATCCCGAAATTTCGAGTCACATTCAAACTGATTTTAAAAATAAATGTATATCAATATAAAATCCAACAAATTGTCCACGCATAAAAATCAATGCAATTTAAAATATCGAAATGAAAAAAAGAAATTTGAAACTAATTACCGGTTTAATGTGTTTTAAAAATGTACAACCCATTTCTCATTACTGATAGGCCATTTTCTCGGCCAGCCGAATGAAGCTCTCCTCGTATTGAAAGATTTGCAGCCCAACAGGCCTGACAAAGCGACTTACTTGGCAAATCACAAAAAAACTGGGCTGTGGCCATGGACCCAGCTGTCAGCCTCTCCACGTACAGTACTCTTCCGATGGAAGTCGGTCGTTGACCACATTTTGACCACGCCGCGCCGAGAGCGCCAAGGTGGTGGACGACGGTGAGGCCTAGGAAGGGGACGACGCGGAGCCGGGGAAGACGCGGCAGTGGATGCCCACGCTGAGAGGAGTATGAGGGTTCACTGGTTCGGCTGCGGTGTGAGGCTGCCGTCGCCGCAGAATAACAGGGGGTGTGGGAGAGTGGAGGGATGGCCTGGCCAGCGGTGGGAGTAGTATGGGGGCATTGAGGCCTCCGCAACAGCACAACCGGCCACGGGAGGCAGGAGCAGGAGGCACGACCGGCGCTGCTTTGGGCAGCTGGAGCAAGAAGACCAGAGGTTGGAGAAGCACTATGGCCGTTGGATGGACATCGTACGGTCACTGGAGCTAGAATCGTTCATATTGACTAAGTTGACAAAGCCCTCCGTCCCCGTCAACTTAGTAGGCCCACAAGTCAGCCACCCACTATGGTGGGTCCCAACTAGCAGGGGGGTCTTCATTTTTTTGTGCATAATAAGGAGGCACTTCCTTGCGTGCGAAGATATAGCTGGTGGGTCCGAGCTGTCAGCGACGGTAATGTTTTTTCGCGAAATACAGAGGCCCTTTCAGTGGGTCCCAGATGTTAGGTGGAGGAATCATTATTTTGCGCGTAATAAGGATGCATTTCCTTGCGTGCGGCCGTGGACCCAGCTGTCAGCCTCTCCACGTACAGTCCACTTCAGATGCATGTCGGTCGTTGACCACGTTGACCAGGCCGCGCCGAGAGCGCCAGGGCAGTAGACGATGGTGAGGCCTAGGAAGGGAACGACATGGAGCCAAGGAAGACTCGGTAGTTGTTTCCCACGCGGAGGAGTACGAGGGTTTACTGGTTCGTCTGCCGTCCTCGGAGAATAACAGAAGGTGTGGGTGAGTAGAGGGATGGCTAGGCCAGCGATGGGAGTACGATGGGGCGGTGAGGCCTACGCGAAAGCATAGCCGGCCGCGGGAGGAGAGAGCAGGCAGTCCTTCCGGCGTTTGTTTGAGCGGCTGGAGCAGGAAGAGCAGAGATTGAAGAAGCACGACAGTCGTTGGATGGACGTCCAACAGTCACTGCTCTCGTGTGCATTATTTCTAATAATGTACAACCCATTTTCTAATTGTTAAGACTTTTTTGGAGCTCATATTCTTTTTGTTAGCATTACACCCCATATTGTGGCCACGGTTAAAAAGTATACAAAATTGTGCATATTTCGGTGGGGTCAACTTTTTTTAATCCCGAAATATCGATTCACATTCAAACTATTTTGGAAAATAATTTATATAAATATAAAATCCAAATAATTGTCCACGCATAAAAATCAATGGAATTTAAAATCTTGTAATGAAAAAAACTGAAACTAATTCCTGGTTTGATGTGTTTTAAAAATGTACAACCCATTTCTGTGCAAACCGAATGAAACTCTCCTCGTCTTGAAAGATTTGTAGCCCAGCAGGGCTGATAAAGCAAGTAGGCCTCGTTTGGGTATTTCTTAAAAAAAGAACTAGGCTGGCCATTTTTAGCAAGAAAAAAACACAACTGGGCTCATGATGTGGGAAACATAAATAAAACCCTGGCTAGACGGGCCACAGCCCCCCGCACAGCCACGTTGTTACCCTGATCCATCGCTAAAACTAGTATAAATAAAAACTGCTTGTTCCTCAAAAAAAAAACTGCGCGACCTGCTATGTCCCTAGTGTCAGCCGCCCGTAGTGTAATTCTCTTGTTTATTGACTACGTTGACAATGGCGTGAGCCCCATATGTCCAACCATTAGGAGGAACCATATTTTTGGGCTTGTAATATAGAGGCACTTGCTTGCGTACTGCCATGACGCTGGTGGGTCTCTACTGTCATCCTCTCCACGTATAGTCATCTCCTTGTTCCTCTCGGTTGTTGACGATGTTGACAATGCAAGAGGGCGGCGCACCGCGCACGGCGAGCGAACCAAGGCCGCAAGGCAGAGGACGACGGCGAGGCCTCGGACAGAACGAACAGGAGCCATGGAAGATGCGCCGGTCTAGTCTTAGGCGGAGGGGAGTGCAAGGGTTAACTGGTTCGGGTGTAGGTGCGTGTTGGGGCTGACATCGCCGGAGAATAACATGACGTGTGGGGGAATAGAGGGAGGGACTGGACAATGTTGGAGGGTACGTACGGTAGGGCGGCAGAGGCGCGGCCAGCCATGGGAGGTGGGAGCAGGCGGAGCCGACGGGGTGGTTTGGTTTGGGTGGCTGGAGGAAGAAGAAGACAAGAGA
The DNA here is from genome assembly GCF_003073215.2 of Triticum urartu. Lineage (NCBI taxonomy): Eukaryota > Viridiplantae > Streptophyta > Magnoliopsida > Poales > Poaceae > Triticum > Triticum urartu. The sequence continues at coordinate 302,439,450 of NC_053026.1, forward strand.
TAGAAGATACACGACAGATGTTGGATGTCAATCCAATGGCTGGTAGGCAGAATCGTTTGTTCACTGGCTAGTAAGTCGACACCACCTTGGATAGGCTATTTCCTCACGGGTCCCAAATGTCATAATCCAAATCTGTCACGGTCATGCAGCCTTTCCTATGAAAATTTACAACCCATTTGATGTGCTAGTTCGAAATAAGTTTGTGGGTGCTGGTGGGGGCTAATCACTTGGCTTCTGTAATGCAAAGTGAGCTCAAGCAGCTGGAGAGCGTGATGTTATTTCCCTTGGTTGGGATTTGTTAGTTGTCACAATATTTCACTCTAAATTAAACGACTGGCAAGCCATTTGCCTTGCTTCAAAGAAAATATGATAGTCACTGCCGAGTTGAAAAGGGAAAGAACATCTAAATCCAGCTTACAAACTGTACAAAAGCATGAGGGTTAATTGTTCATCAGGTTTACAAAAAAACCCAGGTTGAAAAGGGCAAAAACATCTAACTTCAGCACTATTTTCGGCAGTCATAGTCAAATGGATCGGTCAGGTCCATAGAATGAACATCCTGGGTCATAAAATTTACTGGATTATGACCACAATATGTTGTAAATAGAAGCCCGGCACGTTCAGAAGCTCTTTTTCCCACCTAAAACTCCATTTTTGCTCTTCCACATACCCATCCATCAAAACCATGCTGCTGATAAACTTAAGCCTGATGGACAATAGTAACCTCACATTCAGCAGGAAGAATGTGACAAATCTAGTGTTTGCACGATTGGCTACATATCGTTCTAGCGTTATTGTCTTTAATCGAATCTCGTGAGAAGTGAGAAAATCCCGATGCTTATGAATCCACCGATTGGTTATAACTTTCTTACCCCGTCCTATTGCCTAAATAGACATGAAGATTGAAAACAGTTAAGGTCTAGAAAAAGAGTGTTGAAAGAGCAATAGTTGAACGGTTAATTCTAGTACACTATATGCGGGCTTCCAATGTGCCTGAAATTATCACCTTTATATACAACTTCTCCAGACATGGAAAGCATTGTAGCAAGCCAATAATCTTGTTCAGATCAAAACTATTCATTTGGATATATAAGATCTTGACAAAATCCAGCACCATTGATAGGCCATCCATGGAGAAACTCTTTAGTGAGCATAGAACATAATTTTAGTACAAAATGTGTACTCCAAGATGACATATAACTTATGCGCAGAAATTTAAAATGTATCTTATGGTTACAAGTGTAGATGATAATATAAAGTACCTGAAGAACTGTGGAGCCAAACACCATATTGAAATGAGCACAGAGATCATGTATTACACCCAAGGTCTCCAATTTAGGCGCAAAGAGGACGGTTATTTGCAACGGTGAATAACTAGAATCAAGGATCAACCTTTGAAGTGAAGGGGCATCTTGGATGATGAGCTACCTTCCGTCAAAAGAAATTCCAATTCTTACAAGGTTAGGTGACTTTACTTGGAGACAACCGATTCTAACTGTGAAAACAAGCACCAAGCACTCTAGGGCAGGGCAACTGTAGTGGATGATGTTGTGCAATGAGGCCTCCGACATACGAACCTGCACAAGTGGAAGTTTCTTGAGAAATGGGAGTCGAAGGTTTAGTACCAGATTGTCTGGTAGGTCGCACAATGCAAAGGTGGCGGTGTGGAGAGAGGAGGAAAACCGCGAGATGGACATCGGTGCTGAGGGCACAGGTAGATGGCGTTCGGTATCTGGTAGGTGATTTCCAGGGGAATAGTAGAACTCAAGAAGTTGTAGTTCTATGAATTCAGGGGATTTCAGCCAGGTCTCCACCGTGCAGGGCATGGTATGCTTGCTCAGATAGCATGACGGGATGCAGATGCTTTGAACGGAGCCCTGGTGGGAGGAGATGATGGCTCTGGGAATTTCAAAATCATTGAAGAGAGATAGCTGACGACAATCGAGATTAAGGGGCACGGCGCGCCATAGAGGGCGCCACCGAATTGAGAGGACTTGGGTGCGGAAGCAATCCTTGGTGGGGAGAAGCGAGATGATCTCCCCAAGGACGGCGTCCGGGAGATCGCTGATGCGGTCCACCCGAGATTCTACAGGTTCCTGGGATCCGGTGGGGCGGGGTCGCCGCTTCTCCCTGCACTGCCAGGTGTGGGATCTACAACAGGCGTCGCCGCTGGCGGGAGCCTCATCTTCTTGGCGTTGGGGTCAGCCGACTCCATTTTCCTCGAGGGCGTCGCGTTCACGGATTTGAGCAGAGTAACAAATGACGAGCCTAGTTGTAGTGCGAGTGAAGAAGAAGGGGAGTTGGAGTTTTTTTGTAGTAGTGAGGAAGAAGGGGATCTGGGGTTTTCTGTAGGAGTGAGGTGAGGAATTTGGGGGTACGAGTGGAGCGAGCTGGCGTGAGGTGGGTGGGAGTGAGGAGGAAGAAGAACACCCAGGGTTTTTGGGGGCGGTGTGCTGGGTGTGAGTAGCGCCTCTCATTCAGTAAATATATGGACTTTTGAATTGATTTTACTATTTACTAGGGTGGATGGGCTGTTTTGTCTTGGGCCCAGAGAAACAATTACTACTAGTACAGTGGAGACACTCTACAACTACCCAGAAAAACAATTACTACTAGTATAGTGGATACAATACCGCTTCTGGCTCCTCCTAGGTCATCGAAGCGTCTCCCTCTACTGAATGTCATTATACTTTTGTTCACCGACATGCGGGCCATGCAGCGTGCGGGTCCAAATGCCATCCACCAAATTAGAAGGCAGTATGCAGGCGGAGAGTCACCCCGGTCATAGCGCGGCAGTAACGAGCCGTCGTATCATAAAACCCCACTTCCCCGCAGTCTAAGTTTGACGGACGAAGCAACCATCATTTCGCTCTTCGCTGAATCCCCTTCTCCCTCACCGTCTTCAAGAAAGGCAACACTCACATCTGTCACTGTTCTTCTCTCCCAACAAAGGGAAGGTAAGCGGATCTGTGATGTTGGTATACTTTCGTTCAGAGAAAAAAAAGAACTTTTGCAAAGCAGTAACCGACCCTCACTCTTTTTTTTGTTTCATTGTCATTGCGATTGTGTTTTCCTTTCAGTGGTCTCCTAGTATTCGTCAGTTTCATGATGGACCAAAGAGAACCAGGCAAAGATCTGCCAATATTGGAGCAGACACGGGAGGCTGATCCCCACGAGACAGAGAGCTCCAAGAAGATGGAGGCAGCCATCGAGCCGACCCCAGATACGCTCACGGCCACTACTAAGATGGTCAACGCCCCGTTTGAGGTTATAGCCCCCGTGGCACTGCAGGAGCAGTTTTCCCCCTTCGAGGATGTCCCCCCCCCCCCGCTGAGCTACCCAAGGTGATTTTCTTCTTTGCCGATCTTGATTGTGGTTTTTCATCTAAGTATGTGGTGATGAATAATGCAAAATTTTATTAGCTTCGATGCCATGCTATACATAGTGGTTTAAATAACTTGTGTTTCTTATATTGGAAAGTAATTCAGAATTTGTTTCTATTTCAATTAGAGCCCTGATGCAGACAAGGATTGTGAGGTTGTACATGTCACTCGCTATGAGGCAGATGACCTGAATATATGCACTGTGAAAACATAGTTTTTAGGCTGTTGGATCCTGGAAGCCATTTGTGCTTATACCAATGAAGAGTTGTATTCCAGCCTCACTATTGTCAGGCGTGTTGTCCAGGGTGTACTGAAGCACAAGAAGTTCAAAGCTACTCCTTCGTTTGTGAGGCATACTGTTCTTGTCAATCTTACGCAGGAAGATGACATGGCATGCCTCCACCAACAAGTTTATGAGTGGCAAGGCCACAAGATTGTCTTCATGAAGGTTCACAGGATTGAGCTGCTGCCGGATGTCCTCGATGATGTTCATGGCAAGGTCAGTCTTGTGTCTAGCCCAAATTAGATCGAGGCATGAAATAGTTGCCCCAGCTAGTGTTTAATAGTAGTTTGGATTGTGTCTAATTATCCGAACCTTGCTTGTTATTGAGCCCTCTGGGGCTAGTACTCTGTTTGAATCCGTCTATGGGAATTGCTTCTACTTTTGTGCGCCCATGAATCATGTGAGAACATCATAATTATTGCCGAAACAGATGCGTCCTCACTAGTTTTTTCATTAATATGGCATGGTAAGACATAAGTTGTCACGGTTTATCATACGAGCAGTGTGTGTTTTGATGAAATAGAGTACTCGTTCAAGAAATGTGCGCTAACGTATACATAAGTACTTGTAAACACTATTGGTGCTACCCCACTTGTAAGCAGTTGTGCAAAACACGGCACATTGGCTCAGCTCACTTCAACACTAGGCTATCGACCAACTAACAATCAACAATCTGCTGTCTGACATATAAGCAACTATGTATCTTGTTAGAGTGGTTCATGCAGTTAACTGAGGCCACAATGTAAATTCCAAATGTTCACACGCTAGTCCAGCGTTCATGTGGAACACTCACATTAAACTCGGCTACATAAAAAACTTAAAAAGCATAAGTTAAGCAATTTTATACATCTTAATGATTCATAGAACATAACAAACATATACTAGTTCACAGCAAAAGACAAAGTTGTGAGAAGGTTTACAAATCAGGAAAAAACAAGCAAGGCTTCTCTGAGCAAAGGGCCTCCCAGCAGGCTTAAATTTCCTGGAGTTCACTCTGGTTTTTTCTTGTTGCCACCATCCAGGGTTAGGTTCTTTCATTCCAGAATAACCAATTATAATTGTGTTCTCAGCTGGAATGCCGAACTGAACCATGTAGTGTACTGACCAGGTGAAATTCGTGTGCATTCCACTAAATTTAAGCATCGCTATTTGCAGAAATAAGCAGACCACAATGCCTCTTCTCTGCGCACCTGTCCAAAAACCCGCCGTGCAGCCGTGCCAGCTAGTCCTCGGTCCATGGATGAACTGGTAGAAAGTGCATTCCAGACTAGGATGCAGTTGTTTTCACTCGTCCCTATACTGCAATTAGGAAGTAAAACGCATGAATCACCTTCTTTTATATTGCGTTGGTCATTCTACCTAGTAACTATCAACGTAGGAATAACTGGAAGAAGGGTGGTTAGACGACGACAATGAGGGATAGCCATCTCATTTTGCGCAGTTCTACTAAAACTGAGGTGTATGCTTTTGATTGCACGGATAGAAACGATACGGAGACAGACATCCCGAAAAGATATGGAGACAGACATCCCTGTTTGCGCAAATATGAAATACGGTTATTTAAGCAGTGACAGATATTTGCAGTGGCGTATGATTAACAGCAGCATCTATTGTGTTATAATTGGCACTAGATTGACAGTATGAAAGTGTCCTTAAGTAAGTAGCATCACATCACATCACATCAACACTGCCGCTAGATTAACATGCAGAACAATAGCATTAGTATTACTGTCATGAGAGTAGCACATGGTCAGTAAATGTGCAATCAAATTTGTGCAATTCCACTGGGCTGAAGCAATGTTAGCGGTGTGAGATTTAAGTGTAACTGCAAAAACACAATTCATGGGAAATAAAGCAAGACGGAAGCACTTCATAAAATGGTGGTGGCATTGCTTCAATTTATCGACGGCACTAGACCATTACTTATAGTAACATTAGGTGGCATTGCTTAATGCTTCATGTGATTTTACATTAACGGTAGCGATATGGGCGTAGGGACAGCAGGGGCATAAAGTGGTGAGGCAGATGTGGTTTCCGAGAGCGGCAAACACTCAGGCAACATGTCTGCATTTGTCCCATTTTTATCTCCTCGACGACATTTTCCTATGTGAGCACAGGAAATCTAGACCTGCTCATTCTCATTTGCTTTGTCCCCCAACACCCATCACTTTCTTTCCTTCTTCAACCAAGATATAGGTCCACTTCCCCCCACCCTTCGCCATCCACCATGCTTTCTTCGTCTTTTCAACCAAGAGACCGGTTGGGTAGCCAGTATCAACTACTTTCCCCCGTTTCCTCTTAGAACCAAGCCCTAGATTCATGCTACAGCTTTCCCACTTTCTTCCCTGTTTGAACCAACTCTTAGAGTCGACTGTATGAACTAGCTTTACCTCTAATAATAGTAAAATTCTAGGTGGCTTTGGAATAGCGGAAGGAAGTAGAAAAAGATCCGCACGAAGCCAGGTGGGGTGCTGGGGCAGTAGAGCAAGGCAGGTTTCGAAGGAATATATACCCGAGGGTCGACGGCATGTGGCAAAGACGGCGTCGGGAGGCTGCATCTTGGCCACAATACTGCCGGAAGGAAGAAGGGGTCGGAGGCCCTCCCGAGCCGGTGCTCTCTCGGAGAGAACGGCACGACCGCCGATCGGGACGCGCGGGCAGCCGTTGGTCTCCTCCCTCGCCGCCGACCACAGCGTGAATGATGCACCTACACCCCTGCCCCGGTCGAGGTTGTCCGGCAGGATTTGTGACCAGCCGTGAGCTGAGAGAGAGTGTGGCCACCTATGTCTTGCTTAGATCCAGAGAGCATCAGAGAGTGAACGAGAGGAACCCTACTAAAGCAAGCGCTAAGGCTCCTGCTTATATATATATATATATATATATTGGAGTGATTTTGTTGTACCAGCTGCAAAAAAATGCGCTCCTACGTATACCCGCGAGTGGGTGTGAGAGAACTAGTGCGTGCGTGCACTGCTTCTCTTCGTGAGAGTACAATATACTATGCCCAAAGAACGTTCTCCACAAGAGTAATAGTATAAGTGTGTGATGTGTGAGCTAAAATAAAATGTGCGGGACGTCTTTTGTTTCTTAGAAGTTCTGAGGGTAGGGTGTGAAGAGCACATATGTGTATGATGTCTACCTGCAGATAGACGGTGGGTGCGAGAGGACCCGGGAGAGTCGTGACTCGTGAGGGTGCATGTGCGTGAGAGTGAGGGGGGCATGTATCAATGCAATGCATGTGTCCGTAAATCATTATCCGACAAACGTTCGCCACAAGCCTTTTCCTGACGAACTCCGTAAGAAATGTTAGATCGGCATCCGTCAGTGTCAGTTTTGCCGTGTCATTTAACAGAACAACCACTCCTCCTACACACAAATCTTCCACATGAGTGTTAGCAACTGCCATATGCTCCCTACGTTCCAAAATGCAGTGCATATAGCTTTATTGAAAATTTGAACCTCGCAAAATTTTTACCAAGTTTTCGTGTACCAAATTGCACATGTAAAATACCATGTATATATCATTTCATTCATCTTCGAGAGGTAACTATAAAGATGGGGGAGGGGTCTACAAAGAAAGACCATCATATCACCTACAGCAATTTCAACCATCCTTTGGTGTGGAGGAATATCATAGGAACTCTATATGATATGATTTTTATAGGATTTTTCCTTTAGAGCCAATTGGTTCATAGGAGTAGATTCATATACTCCACATTTCAAAGGAAATAAACATGATATCATTTCTATAGATTTAGAGCCACTTGGTTCATATGAATGGATTCCTATACTCCCATAATTTCAAAGGAAAATAAACATTAGCGTATATTCAATAGAAAAGTTCCTATGATATGAACCAAATTACATCTCTTTTCTAATCCCTCCTCATAGGAATTGAGATACATGTCATCTCTAGATTCAATAGAAAAGTTCCTATGATGTGAACCAAATGACATCTCTTTTCCAATCCCTAATAATAGGAATTGAGATACTCCATGTCATCTCTTTCCCTACAACTTCCATGTATACATCTTCTATTCCTAAATAGCTAGTACAACCCACTAGTAGCTTTTTTCCAAGACATGCAACTATGGCACAAGAACTATATAGTGTGCGAATAACTTTGAAAGATGGTCATTGGATGAAGCTAATCCGATAGTGCAGAGATGAGAAATTCGAGCACTATTGGCCGTTGAATATCATCAACATTCTACCAGATCTACCACATGTACAATTTAGAAGACTCCATGGTTGAACTTAAGCATAATGCACAAACCTCAAAACACAAGCACTTTTCCTTTGTTCTAGAATCTTCCATATCATAATTGAATTTTTTTTCTAAATGAATTGCCATTATTTGTTTTTTTACTTTATGCTTTACAATGCACAACCCCATGAATATTACCATTTTTATAAAACTAATTGATTTTGAATGAGATGAACTATAAGAACTAAACGAACATCTACATCATGCATATATGACTCAAAGCTTTACATGCTATAGTGTGTATTTTTTCATAATTTGGTTTCGAAATCTCATGCGTTCAATGCATGTGTACCTTACTAGTTTTGAGTAGAGTAGCAAATTTCACGCGCCCTGGGTGTATCAAAATGCAGGGCCCATGCATCATTGCCTTTCGGTCGAACCTACGTCCACAATTTTTTGTACGTACTATGTCTCCACTTGTCCCCGAACCCAAAATGCTGCCTCGTTCCCCTAAAACCAAATGGCCCACACATATTTAAGGCGTCGACTCGAACTCAATCCCTGTCCCGTTTACTACGACGTGGCCCCTCACGCCGTAGTAGTACTCCTACAAACCCTACCGCCGCACGCATCATCGGTTTTCTTCAAGAGGACGAGGGGTAAGCCAATTTGTAGTGGAGGCGCTTTAGAAAATGATATGTACTGGAGACCCCTACCCTAGGGTGCCCTAGGTAGCTGCCGCACGCATCATTGGTTTTCTCTTTTCTTTATGTTCTTGCACCCTAGAGTGAAATGATGGTTGCTTCGTCCGTCCGGCTTAATGCAAGAAAGGTGGGGCTTTGTGATTTGACCCCTCATCGCTCATTTTCTACTACTGCGGTGCTACGACCGGGGTGCCTCCAATTCTAACCGCTGCTCCAAGCTGTAATTTGATGCATCGCATGTGGAACAAGACGGTGGATGACCCACATGTCGGCCAAAGGGGTCCTGTTAAGTGTGTCGCCATTTCGTGTGCGGACTGACCCTGCTTGAGTTGCTACGCCAACACAACAGGTGCAACCTACCACTTGGTTTTGCTTCATGGTGAATCCCGACTATATTGATCTAAAGATATGTACCTAACTACCCTCTCCGTCTCATTTTTTAGGCGTCTCGGTTTATAGCGCGTGCACGTAGTTCTAGGTCATCCATTTGACTAACTAAATATGAGTTACTATGTCACAAAAAGTATATCATTGGATTATTAAGCGGATGTAGTTTCTAAACATATACTATTCATCACACATATAGCCAGTTAAATTCTCAACCTAGAACGACGTGCATGTCATGTAAACCGATACGGAGGAAGTATAGTAGTAAAAATGAGGTAATTTTACCGAGCGATCGGTGGGGGAGCATGGCCTGTCATGCGGTCCCACGTGTCATGATGTACCAAGGCGATGCGCATGACGGTGTCCTGGACTAGGGGGTACTCACCACATTGTCTCCTGACCAGGTGGATCCGGCTAAGGAACCCCATGGTGTTTCACTCATTGGCCACTTCGGGCAACCCATGCCGCATACAAGGAGTATTCCACAAAGACTTGGTGATCAAGACAAGGACTCCTCTCCACCAATGTATTTGGCTAGGACTCTTGTTATCCTAGCCCACTGGTGCATTATATAAGCCAAGGCCAGGCTAGTCAATAGATTATTATGACAATCATACAAGCTAGACTTCTAGGGCTTAACCATTATGATCTCGTGGTAGATCAACTCTTGTAATACTCATATTCATCAAGATCAATCAAGCAGGACGTAGGGTATTACCTCCATAGAGAGGGCCCGAACCTGGGTAAAACATTATGTGCCCCGTCTCCTGTTACCATCGATCCTAGACGCATAGTTCGGGACCCCCTACCCAAGATCCGCCGATTTTGACACCAACATTAGTGCTTTCATTGAGAGTTCCGCTGTGTGATCGACAAAGGATCAATGGCTCGACTACAGATCAACTGTGACATCGGCATCTTCGTCGCCGGCTCGACTTGTCACCTTGGCTTGACTGAGGACTGCGCCCTACCTCCGATCGTCATGTTCGGATGAGGGCCTTCATCAACATCAACTCCGATCTCTATCAAGATCATGGAGGAATCATCCATGCAGCTTTGGGGCTCAACGTCAACATTGCCCTCGGGCGACCGTACTGTTTTTTTGGACATCGAACTTGTATCCATCGCCACCGCCTTCTTGAGTGTCATTTCAACGATTGCTTCGGTGGAATAGCACGGAATTGAGTCTACAACAACCGTGGAAAAATTCATCGAGTTCCGATGGAGGAATCTCTGGCAATCAACGATATACCGGAGCCCTATCAAATCTGGAAGGGAATCTGGACGAGTTTAGGGCGTGATCTCTAGAGCCTAGCTAGGAGGTCCTTTGGAAGATCCAACCGTTCATCTGCTGCGGAATTTCCATATCTACCACCCCTTAAAATTTCCACTCGATCCGTCCGTCCAAACTCCTGGAACATTCCGATTAGTGCATCACTTTTCAGATCTGTTTTCTGCGCGAGAACGAATCCGACCCGAGTTCATCTTTTTTATGAACGGGATTTCGGACATCCTTTTTGAAGGAAGTTTTGTATGGGGTATTGTGTTTTGTTCCCAAACACATCCCGCTAAATTTAAAGTCTTTTCCAATATGATCTTCACCATCGTGCCGGTGTTAAACCAGCCCGACAACATTGCTCTACGGCTGCCGATCTGTGCTAGACGCGTCGTCGCTTTGTTGAGCCGAGCTCAACTTCTTCGGATCATCATCCCTGCGAGCCGAACAAGAGTTCGGCATCGCGAAGGATAAATTATCACCAACATCGCCACCCCACGGACCACACGGAGCGGGCACACCGGCATCGCCGCAGAGCCACTTCATCAAGCCGTCACTAACCATGTCACGAGCTACGACCTGCATTGGCATGGCCGCACTGTTGCTTCTTCAAGCCGATGTCCATCACGCCGACCTACTTCGACACCTCGGCTGGACCGGGGGCTCCGCTATTTCTTCGTCAACCTACTCCGGAGACTTCGACGTCACCAGCCGACCAACTTCGTTATGTTAGCTGGACCAGAGGATTTGCCTCGGTGAGACAATCTTTGCCAGCATCGCCATGTCGTCGCTTCATCGCCCATTAGGCAATGGGTGTGCGGATCGAGTCCCAATTTTGGGAGTAACCTTTATTCGGACTTCTACAATAAATAAACCAGGTGCTATTAATCCTAGCAATTTTTGTTTGTTTGGGTTTATCTTTTCCAAGGAATTATTACTCTGATTTGTCTCATCATCTGTACACAGGTCTATCAAATGGTGGTCGCATTAACGATGGTCGCGTGGTGGTTCGGTCAGTTTCCATACATAGTTCGGTGAACGCCGCATCCGGAACTCGGACCGACCTGTGAATTCGGCTTTGCCACGCCTTTACCGCATCATGCCGACGCACTGCATCGACAATGACTTAGGCGCCAGGCTACATATCTTTAAATAAATTATTTTTGCAAAAAGCAATTACGCAAGGATTTTATATATATTTATATTATTCGTTTTGGACCGCACTATTTTATGTGTGTAGGTGATCGACTTCGACTGCGTCACGCGGTCACTTCGGCAAGCCAACACCATCGTCCCAATTGGCATAAATCATCTCGTATGATCATCTTGTTGGTTGAATTGCCATACCGACATGTTCGGTTGCCTCGGGGACTTCAGCATCATCAAGAGGGTCCTACCTCGTCGGATGTTTGGCCCAGGGCCATATTTCTTTTATTACTCACTTTGCATGAATTATTAATCATGCAACCTTTTTTATTACTGTTATATCCGGCTTGCACTATCTTCTGTGCACAGGCAAATGATTCGGATTGGGCAGCGCTGTCACCTCGGCTGGACCGGGGGATACATCATCACTTCATTAACCCACACCAGGGACTTCGGCGTCACTCTGCCGGCCTGCATTGGCCGAGCCGTGTCACTACCTCAGAGTGCCGAAATCCTTGCTCGGACACCTCGGGCTTGCAGGCTGGAACCTTGGCCATGCCGAGGACTGCGAACCTTGTCGGATCTGTCATAGATCAATGGGCGTCTTCGTCCCGCCACAAGCCCGAATCGCGTCATCAACACCAAGCACATTAACCAGCTAAGTCGCTTTCATGCTCAAAAACTTCCAGTTTTAAATTTTGTTCGGTTCGATCAAGCATTATACTTTTTGGCAAAAAGTTGTTTGTGACAAAATTCCTTGTCAAAACTTTGTTTGTAACACACGAATTCAAATACCCCGTTTATTTAGGGGCTTCCTTTATGAAGCCTTTCCTCTTGCATATGATTATACTTGTATGGCTTCATTCCTTGTTCGTGTATTACGCCACAATATGCACCATGTTGACTTAAGTGTTTCGCAAGCTGGGTTGCCTGGCTCCTGTGCTTACCCCTACGTTCCCGATTGTTCGGCTAGGCAGTAAAGGGAGCACCTCTGTGATTGTTATTACCAGGTCATCCGAGTTAGTACCTCAGACTGGGTGAAGCCGAAAGGTAGCGCTCTTATTGTTTTCAATCATGGTCGGCACACAACGGAACTCATGAGTACAAAAAATCTGTTGCACAAGTCTCATAGTAACAATGAGCAGCCGAAGAAAGGTATCGGTGGGGGTACTATTTTCTTCGAAGATGATTCTTACACTTTGTCAGTAATATAGCATAAGTTCCCTGAGCGCGCTTTGTCTGTTACAGCCTTATAGCCTGATTGCCTGGTTATCGGAAACATCATCGATATTCTCGACAGGTGGAGTACATAACACTTTTCGGCCCTTGACCTAAGAGGGAGAAGCCGACGGTCGGTTAAGACGCATTTAAAGTTCGGGTGAACACAGATATGATATAAGTACTTCGGTACATACAATTATTATACATAAAATTCTCTTGCCCAAGTCACTTGGGGGCTCTTAAAAATTTATATGAGTTGTTTTATAGTAAATGTGTTTTCTTCTTGGTCGATGCAAAGTCTTTTTCTAAACTGACCTCGCAGAAGTACTCCGCCTTTGGGATAAGGAGCTTGAAGCCGTAGGCGGACTCGTGTGAAGTCTTGAGATTGGATGTGGCATGTTAAAGCACGATAGAAGCACAATTTTTTTTCAATTTTCGAATTGGCACTGAACACTTGATCTTGTTCGGACGTCAAGTTTTCACTGACGTTTTTTGGTTTTCCAAGCTTATGGCACTTTCAAACTATTTGTGTGTTTCCAGCATAAGTCTCGCGGTGCAACGCCTGACACCTTTAGAGATTTGGCAAAAACATTCTCGGATATTGCTGTATATGCATCGGTTTTGAATTGTGTCTTTGGTCAAATAGTTGGGTTGCCCGGCTCCTGTGCTTGCCTCCTACGTTCCGCTTTGTTCGGCTAGGTGTGCAAAGGGAGAACCACCGCGATTGTGCTTCCAGCTCGCATGGTTAAGCACCTCAGTGGAGAAAGCCAAAAACTGACTGTCACAATAAGCGTAAACTGGTCAGCAATCCGATGACTACGTTAAATGACGGGCCGATCATAACATTGGCCGAAAGTGTTTATTGCTTGACCTCGGTTGTCGCCGAACACTAAGCTGGGGCTCATAGCCAGCTTCCCCAGTTTAAAGCTCCTATGACTAAGTGAAAGTTATAAAGCCCGCATATCTGATTGCCTCGTTTCCGCTAACACAACCGCCTTTGGGCACCAAGACGTCGGCTAAGGGTTGTCTTGTTATTGCGGAGACACCCTGCGTAGTATCTACAAAGGGGTAGAAGCCGATGATGGGCCACTTTCAACTCATAAACGGTCGCAACAGAGTCAAAATAAATATATCATCAGTGTTCATATTCAATATACAAGCGCTGTCTTCCGTAATCATCATTATAAAGCCATAAATATGCATCAATTTGACTTAAGATTTTGGCCAAGCTGGGTTGCCTGGCTCCTGTGCTTACCCCTACGTTCCCAATTGTTCGGCTAGAAGGTAAAGGGAGCACCTCTGTGATTATTACTACCGGGTCATCCGAGTTAGTACCTCAGACTGGGTGAAGCCGAAAGCTAGCGATCTTAAAGGATATAATTGATCGGCAATGACGAAAGTGAAAATTTTGGTTCATTTAGACCATAGAGCTCGGAAACTTTCCCCGAACTAATCCTCAATATTTTCCTCCCACATTGATCGGAGGTGAGGTTTCATGATCATGGTAAGCATGACGACCCAAAGAAAGGAACCGATAGCAGGACTATTTTTCTTGGAATATGTTTCTTAATATAACATATCTCTCCGCATACCTTTGTTTATCAAACCGTATGACCGAATTGCCTTGTTTGTCGTAAATCTTTGCTCTCATGAAGGCTTTATAAAGTATGACAAATACTCCTCAGCTACTGGCCGAGGAGGTGAAAGCCGATGGTCGGTCAACAAAGTTTTGTACAATGCAGATTCAAGCATTAATGATGTAGAGTACTTGGATACATAGAATCATTACACATACTTTGTGATTTTACTCTGGATATCGATCCTTAATTCGGCCACTCGTGCCCATATTAAGGCTCGGGGGCTACTAGGCTTCGCACTCATTATTTATAAATATTAAAGGGGCACATTGATCCCCTAATCTGGTGTTGCCACCCGACCAATGTCTCGGGGGCTACTGCGTTGCCTGTTCAGTGCAGAAAATTCAAAGTGCTTAGTGTTTGGCTTGACCGAATTATGGGAAAACGTGTCTTCGGACAACAATAGGTACCATTTGGACCTATCTCGCGTCAAGCTGATATATTGCGGCAACTTCTCAAAACCCTCTCTTAAGGGCACGTTCGCCGATCACTATTATCTCTTATATATTACACTGTGTTTCTATTCCTACGTATGCTGCCGAGCTAGGAGCTGATCCTTAGGATGATTTCGCAAATCGACCAGAGTCTCAAGGGCTACCAGGATCAACAGTTTTATGTTTTCCTTCAGGTGCACCTCGAGTTTAGACCGACACAAACCTTGAGGGTTACTCGATATACATATGCTGGCTATATAGCTCGGCAGAGAGTAAATTGCACCAATCAAAAATATTCACAAAAATCAGCCCCCGGTCAGGGTGGTGCACCACCTCGGAAGCAGTCTAGCATAAAGCTCGGGTGCGAGTGGCTGGCTCCATAGAGGGCATTTCTGGCATTAAGCTCGGCCGAATTCGTTCAATCTTTTAAAAGACCAAGGTAGTTTATGACACCTCGGACGCTGACCATCGTTGGAGCTCGGAAGTGGTCTGGCATAAAGCCCGGATTCGAATGGCTCGTTCCATAGAGAACCTTTTAGTGTTAAACTCAGATAACCTCCTTCAAACTTTTTCAAGCCAAGATGATCTATGACACCTTGGATATAGTCCGGCGTTGGTGCTTGGCTGCAAAAGATATCTCGAATGCAGTCCGGCATTGGAGCTTGGATGCAAGAGGACACCGTCACACGGGAACAACTTCAAAACCGAGGTGTGGCATGAAAAATAATCCTAAGGCGTTGATAAAGGCCGAGAACTTAAAGGGGCTCCTCGGATACCCGATGTGTAAACCCTTCGGATTCAACTCGGCGATCCTCAAGATCGAAGACGAGAAGATTTGTTGAACCAGTTTTCAAGACCGATGAACGAAGATGAAGAACAGTTCGGAAGGATCGAGGAGCGTCCCCAACTTGAAGACCAGTTCAGGGGGCTACTGACGGTGTCCTGGACTAGGGGGTACTCACCACATTGTCTCTCAACCAGGTGGATCCGGCCGAGGACCCCCATGGCGGTTCACTCATGGGCCACTTCGGGCAGCCCATGCCGCATACAAGGAGTATTCCACAAGACTTGGTGATCAAGACCAGGACTACTCTCCACCAACGTATTCGGCTAGGACTCTTGTTATCCTAGGCCTCTGGTGCATTATATAAGCCAAGGCCAGACTAGTCGATGGGTTTAGCCATTATGATCTCATGGTAGATCAACTCTTGTAATACTCATATTCATCAAGATCAATAAAGCAGGACGTAGGGTATTACCTCCATAGAGAGGGCCCGAACCTGGGTAAAACATTATGTCCCCCGTCTCCTGTTACCATCGATCCTAGACGCACAGTTCGGGACCCCCTACCCGAGATCCACCGATTTTGACACCGACATCGCGTGTCCCTCTTGTGGCAGAAGCAATACTACGTGGTTTGAGATGATGGCGAACCGAAGTGTGAAATAATGGTTGCTTCATCCGTCTGGGAAGGTGTGGCATTGTGATTTGACGTCTCATTGCTCATTACTACTACTACTGGGGCGGTACGACAGGGGTGCGTCCCCCTGCTGTTCTGCACTATTATTTGGTGCTTGACACGTCGACCCGGTTGCTATATGTCCCACATGTCGGCGAAAAGAAGTACAGAATTCATGAAAGCGAGCATCGACGGAGGAGTACAAGACATGGCTTGGGTTTTTGCTGCTTCGCGCGATCCATCGATACAAACCCGGACTAAAAAAGGCGAGGACGGGTCTTTTCCCGCGCGGCAGGCAGGGGAGTTTGGCATAGTCTGTTCGAGGCAAGGAGGCAGGAAGGGAAACAAGCAAATAAAGGTTGAGCGACTTAGTTTTGGGAAAAATCTGATTTTACAGAGTACGTACCCACTAGGGTTTATAGGGCTCATCTAAAAAACATTCGTTTTCCGTTTTATAAGTGTCAATTCTACTACTAGTAGTAGTACCATCACATGTTGGATTTCGAGGTGCGTTAGATCACCCGACGCAAGCAGTGTCAAGAGAAAACTCACCAATGCATGTAGAAGTTCATGGAAATTTAGTGGTCATTCATGCATTCGTTCTAATTAATGCCTCAGTAAACATAACTTCTTGAGAAAAACAAGTGGACTAATTACTTATGCAAACTAGGAGTACGAAATTAATTCAACCACTCACCGTCTACCTTGGTTGGAGAGATTTTGAAATTGAGTCGTAAACTGGAAAGGAGGGAGTAGTAACTTTTGTCTCGATTACTATTTGTGGCCTTGTATAGATGCAAAATGTATTTTTTATAGTGGCCTTTGTAGGATCGAAAGTATGTCTAGAGGGGGGTGATTAGACTACTTGACCAAATAAAAATCTAGCCTTTTCCCAATTTTAGTTCTTGGCAGATTTTAGCTATCTTAGCACAACTCAAGCAATCTCCACACAATTCAAGCAGGCATGCAAAAGAGTATATGAGCAGCGGAAAGTAAAGCATGCAACTTGCAAGAATGTAAAGGGAAGGGTTTGGAGGATTCAAACGCAATTGGAGACACGAATGTTTTTGCCGTGGTTCTGATAGGTGGTGCTATCGTACATCCACGTTGATGGAGACTTCAACCCACGGAGGGTAACAATTGCGCGAGTCCACGGAGGGCTCCACCCACGAAGGGTCCACAAAGAAGCAACCTTGTCTATTCCATCATGGCCGTCGCCCACGAAGGACTTGCCTCACTAGCGGTAGATCTTCATGGAGTAGGCGATCTCCTTGCCCTTACAAACTCCTTGGTTCAACTCCACAATCTTGTTGGAGGCTCCCAAGTGACACCTAGCCAATCTAGGAGACACCACTCTCCAAGAAGTAACAAATGGTGTGTTGATGATGAACTCCTTGCTCTTGTGCTTCAAATGATAGTCTCCCCAACACTCAACTCTCTCTCACAGGATTTGGATTTGGTGGAAAGAAGATTTGAGTGGAAAGCAACTTGGGAAGGCTAGAGATCAAGATTCATATGGTTGGAATGGAATATCTTGACCTCAACACAAGTGTAGGTGGTTCTCTCTCAGAAAATGTGTATTGGAAGTGTAGGTATGTTCTGATGGCTCTCTTCACGAATGAAGAGTGGATGGAGGGGTATATATAGCCTCCACACAGAATCTAACCGTTACACACAATTTGTCAAACTCGGTGGGACCGAATGGTTAAACTTGGTTGGACCGATTCAGCAAACCTAGTGACCGTTAGGATTTTCGGTGGGACTGAGATGCAACTCGGTAGGACCGATATGGTTAGGGTTAGGGAATAACGTAATCTCGGTGTGACCGATTACACAAACTCGGTGGGACCGATTTTGGTAATAAGCTTACCAGAGAGTTGGTCAGGTAAACTCGGTGGGACCGATTTGCTCATCTCGGTGAGACCGAAATGTTACAAAAGGGAAACAGAGAGTTTACATTGCAATCTCGGTGGGACCGATCGCTCATCTCGGTAAGACCAAAACGTTACGAAGGGAAACAGAGAGATTACAATCCCATCTCGGTGAGACCGAGATCCCTATCGGTGAAACCGATTTGCCTAGGGTTTGTGGCAGTGGCTATGACATTTGAAACTCGGTGGTGCCGGATAGATAGAATCGGTGGGGCTGAGTTTGACTTTTGGTTTAGGTCATATGTGGATGCGGGAAGGTAGTTGAGGGTTTTGGAGCATATCACTAAGCACTTTGAGCAAGCAAGCCATTAAGCAACACCTCATCCCTCCTTGATAGTATTGGCTTTTCCTATAGACTCAATGTGATCTTGGATCACTAAAATATAAAATGTAGAGTCTTGATCTTGAAGCTTGAGCCAAACTTTTTGTCCTTAGAATTTTGAGGGATCCACTTTCCTCATCCATGCCATGCCATTCATTGAGCTTTTCCTGAAATATTAATCTTGGAATAATGTTAGCTCAATGAGCTATATGTTGTTAGGAATTACCAAAACCACCCGGGGATAGTTGCACTTTCAATCTCCCCCTTTTTGGTAATTGATGACAACATATAGATCAAAGCTTCGACAAATGATAATAAGAGTGAAAGATATTGTCGCTTTGAGAAGTATGTGAAAAGCAAGAGCTCCCCCTAAATTTGTGCATATCTTAAGATTTGATTTGGACTGCAAATGCACAATGAGTTAGGATCATGGGTTACTCTTCCATGTCACATACATCTTGATGGAGTGCTCAAAATCATAAGAATTAAATACATGCACTCATCACCAAGAAAAGTGAATGATCATATAAGGATAAGTAAGATAATATCATCTAACAAGCATAAGTGTAGCTTATGATCAACCACATGATCATCAATGTCTCACAGATAATAGCATAGTATCTCAAGCAATCAAAAGACAAACAAAGTTCAACCACCAAAGTAAGAGAGAATAAAAAGCAACACTCTCTCTTGAAGCCTATGATCTATACATTTTTCTCCCCCTTTGGCAACAAGTTACCAAAAAGTTCATAGAAAATGCATAGCACTAGAACGTCTCTCAGGCTTGGTCTTTAGGTGGTGGTGTACGGAGAACTCCAAGGATGAAGGCTTCAGTCGAAGTAGACGGAGCTGATGGGGTAGGTGCTGGAGCTGGTGGCACTGAAGCTGTAGCTGGTGCAGATGAAGTGGCTCTAGTGTCTGGTACAGGCACTGCAGATCTCTGAGCTCGAGGCACTCTGGCAAATGCATTAGTGGTTGTCTTGCCCTTCCTCTCCTGCATGTCATCCTGTAGCTGCTCCACAACAGACTGAATCTCAGTTACTTTGACATCTAAATCATAGAATTTTTGTTCCACGATTCTTTCCAGGCTCTCCTGGTTTTGAGTTAGGGTGGCCAACCCCTTCTCAATCCTCAGAGATGATGCTATCAAGTAACCAAGCTGGTCCTGCTTGCTTTTCAAAAAGTACTCAGATGCCTCCTCTTGAGTTGGCATCTTGGCAGCCTTCTCTTTCTTTGCCTTCTCCTTCTTTGCTTGTGCTTGCACTGAGGAGGGTTCATCTTCATTCATCACAACTTGGTTGTCCTCGAAGTCATGATAGATAGGCAAGTGTTCCTTATCCAACAAATAGGTGCCTATGCCCATCTTTGAGTTTATCAACTCCTGGATCTGTGGGGCATATCCACAACTTCTTTTCTGGTCAGCTGCAGTCCTCTTGATAGTCTCAACTATAAGGCTCATGACCTTGAACTTCTGTGGCACATCAAATATATGTAGCAAGTTAATTGCATGGCCTCTGATCATTCTGTGATCACCAGACTTGGGAAAGAGAGTGTGCCTAAGGATCCAATTGATTGTAGGCAGCCCTGACAGCAAGTGTTTTACTGACCCAAACTGGTGAGTCTCAAGATCATCTTCAGGAATCTCCTTGTACATATTTGCCGTAGAGTTGTGATCCATCTTCTTCTTGGCATAGACATCCAAGTCGTCTTCTTCTTCCTTAGGAGCATTGATCAGATTTGCCCATTCCTCAACAGTTGAGTGGTACCTTGTACCTTCAGACATCCATACTATCCTGCCATCTGGATAGAAGTGTGCTATGGAGTAGAATTGCATTATGAGCTCCTCATTCCACTTTGTAAGCTTATGCCCAACAAAGTCTGCAACTCCAGAAGCACTGAAGCTGTCAAACACACAGGATAGTTTTCCTCATTTTCCTTCATGTAGGTCCAGTTGACCCACCTCATATCACACACTATAGGCTTTTTGTCCAACAACACTGTCTCATAGAAATCCTGCTGTTCCTTTGTGTGGAACCTGTAATCAACAGCAGTCCTTCTCCTGGTAGCATATGGATCTCTCTCTCTCTCCATTTCCTCAGTCCTGAGTCTCTCCTGATCTTCATGTTCTCAGCCACAGGATGAGCATCATTGTGGTCTGGAATTTTTGGCTTCAATTTTCTCAGAACATGCTCTTCATCTTCTTCTTCAGCAACAGTCTCAGGCACTGGGGCCTTATTCTTCTCAGCAGCTGGTATGTTTCTGGTATTTCTCTTTGGTGCAGTCTTGGGCTTGGAGGCAGCTTTGGGTGCTTCTTTGGGCTTTGATGATGCAGCCCCTGTCCTGATAGCATCAGCCATAAGCTTCTGTGCCTTGGGTGCTGGTGCAGCAACCTCTTCTTCCTCTTCTTCTTCCATCATGGAAGCATTTCCAATCACTCTGGCCATGGTCTTCTTGACCCTTTCCTTCCTTTTCTTTCCTTCTGCAGCGGGCTCTTTGGGTTGAGATTCCAAAGATGCTTGAGAGGATGCTCTGGCCTTAGACATTGGTTGTCTTCCTGCTGGCCTTTTGATCTTCATTCCTGGCTTAACTGCAGCTGAGCCGTACTCCTTCTTAACCACTTTCTTCTTTGATGTGGCCTCATCCTCAGTGGCCACATAGTCTTCATCCTCAGACTCTGAAGTTTTCTTCTTGCTTGCTCTAGTGGAAGCCTTTGGCAAATTGCTTGGGGTGCTCCTGCTACCATCATGTGAATTGCTAGAGGGACTAGTGCCCTCACTTAGGAGAACCTGCTCCTCTGACCTGTTCTGGCTGTCACTCTGGTCAGACATGTTGCAAACACTGACAGCAGACCCTGCGAATAGATATAGATGAGATAGAGTGGATGAGCATCACAAAATGCAGAGGTTTTTGCAAAAGAATGAGTCAAAGACTTAGTTTTAGTTTTTCACAGAAAGCATTTCGGATCAACCGATTTGCAAACTCGGTGATACCGAAGCAGCTGTTGGAACCTAAACTAGTGAACTCGGTCAGACCGAGTCACAGTTCGGTGCTACCGAGACTGCTAGGGTTTCACAAAGTCCTGAACTCGGTAACACCGATTTTCAATTCTCGGTCAGACCGAGAACCACATGTGCAATGGCCTTGGCCGAATCGGTGGAACCGAGTTCTGCAACCCGGTGGGTCCGAGATGGTTTCAGCGGAAACCTAACCCTAAATTTTCAATTCAACTCTAATCTACAGAGTGTTTTAACTGGGTAGAAGTGTTTCAATCGTGGCAAGAATCATAATGAACACAATGTGCTAGGAATCGGACGGGGATAGCACTGTGATCGAGTCCATACCCTAGTTCGGCGATGAACTCGCTACGGCGGCAACGGCGGGGAAGAATTCCGTTGACGGCGGCGGAGACCAGCGACAGGAGGCGGCTGGCGACGAGGAGGATGATCCGGAGACCCGGGAGGCAGAGCGAGCTATGCGCGCGGGAAGGGGGTTTGAAGAAATTTCCAAATTTTTTCCCGTGAGTATATATAGCCCGACCCTGTCGGTGTGACCGAGTGGAACAACTCAGTGGCACCGAGATGCATAACTGTTGACAGTTACATCAACTTGGTGTGACCGAAAAGTTCAAATCGGTTGCACTGAGATTGAAAACCTAGATCAAGTTAGTGATCTCGGTATGACCGAAATGGAGGAATCGGTGAGACCGAAACACACAAAGAAGTTTTGGAAGTTTAAGTCTATGACGAATCGGGGACTCCGAGTGCTCCTCACACAGGGTGGTTCGAATCTGACTTGATCAAATTTTGTGATGTAGCATGAATAGAGTTTGAGACGAGAAAATCATAGATAGCTAGAGAGGGTTCTTACGCATTCTTGTCCATCCACTTGGCAAAAGAAAATCAATCAATCAAAACAACAAGTGGATGTCCTCGAATGAGTAAAATATGCAATCAACATGCTCACACAATAAAATGGCAATTGAAATATATGGCAAAGCATGCACAACCAATTCTAGCATCTATCAAACAATTTGCGATGACTAGGTCATCTATATATGAGTATATTGACTTAGGAGTCAAATGAGAACATTTGATCATAGGTCATACTCATCGTTTAAGCACAAGTGGGGTTACCACTTTTACATAAAGCATTGTTGTGTTCACACCATTAGAGTTGCTTTAGCTCAATTCTTAGAGTAAAGCTCCCCCTAGATGTGAGATCCCCCCTAAGAGGGATGAACTAACCTTGGGTTTTGTCGATGATGACTTCATGTAGATGTTGAAGATGTGGATGCTCAATGTTGATGTAGATCATTTGGAGCTATCCATTGGAGTGAGTTGAACTTTCAATACCTACACAAGTTAGTCCCACAAGGAACAAACAAGGATATCCATAGACATAGAGTGATGCACACACAAGATGATGTCTATGAAAGCTTTTAGGTTACCCTGTCCCTTGTCTTACCAACAAGAGGGTTTGTGACTCCTTGAACTAGTGCAAGATGTGGAAGTTGATTGCACTTGTTCTTGCCAAGATGATAAGAGTGAAGTATGTTGGCGGAGTCACCCTCAAGAACTCTCTAGTTCTTCTTCTTCGGGATCCACACCATCTTGATGGGAATCCTCGGTGTTGTAGTTGTACTTGATGAAGTGGAACTTGAAGTAGTCTTGGGAACCCACTTGACTAAGGCCTTAGGAGCTTCTTCAAATGCATCAATTTCCTCTTGAAGCTTGTCCTTGCCTTTTTGCTTGTGGTCTTGTGGTGGAAGATCATCTTGAGCTTGTGTCCCTTTGAGAGAAGCCCTGTTCAAGAATTCATCCGATTAACCAATTAACTTGCCGATTAATCCCTACTCATAGGGTCCCCGAGTAGTCGATTACCCGATAAATCGTCCGATTAATTGATTAAATGGACGATTAACTTGCCGATTACCTATTAATCCCCTACTCACCAGCCGACCGAGCAGTTACCAGTTAACGATTTCCTCGACAATGGAGAGAAGTAGGATCATACTTCTCTTGTTGAGTAACAAACTTCGTCTTGGGGTATTGATCTTCTTCCCACTCAACTCCATTGGCATTGAACTTTCGTTCAAAACCAACACCTTGATTCTTCCGGTGCCTTCCTTGCTTGCATACAACTTCCTCGAATTCCTTACTTTCGTCAAGGCTCTTGTAAACACCTTTCTCTATAATTCCCTTCAATAAGCTATTTTCTTGCTCAAGTGTAACTTGGCTAAGAAAATCATTAGTGGAATCAAGAGAACTACTAGAAGCAACAATATTGGATTTAGCATGATTATTGTTACTACTAGAGGAAGAATCTTTCTTGTTCTTGTTACTAGACTTGACTTGAGGCATGTAAGTGGATAAGAGTAAACGCTTGGCAATGTAAGAAGAACTTTTCTTGCGAAGATCATCATTGATTGCTTTTAAGAACTCATGCTCTTGCTCAAGGTTGAGCTTTTCAAAGCTCAATTTCTCATGAGTCCTTAAAAGTTCTCGATGATCTCCTAAGATAGTTTCATGAGCTAACTTAAGAGTGTTTAGTTCTTTAGTTAGAGACTCAATCTTCTCCTTATCATTGTCATTCGTTTTATCTTGATTAGCATGATTAATTGATGTTTCATCATAGTATTCATCACTAGAGTTGTCAACAAGTAAATCATCATCACCTAACAAGTCATCTTCATCACTATTGAAATCAACATACTCGGGGTGTGATACCTTTGGGCCTTTATCCATGAAGCATGTTCCAACTCCTTCATTTGGTGAGTCAAATATGTCGTAAGAGTTGGTTGTCACAAGTGCTAGACCGGCAACACCATCATCTTGAGTATATTTGGAGTCGGAGTGATAGCTTCTCTCGGAGTGGTTGTCGGAGTCGGAGCCGGATACCCATTCACCAACATGAGCTTGATGTCTTCGTTTTGTGTAGCTCCTTGATGACTTGTCCTTTCTTTCCGAATCCTTGCTTCTCTGTGAGGGTCTTCGTTCATAACGATCATCTCTACTCCTTCTTTCTCTAGATGGTGATTCTTCTCTTCTACTTCTTCTCTTGGGAGAATCTTCTCTTCTCTTGTAGGGGGCTGTACACTCATTGGAATAGTGTTCGGGCCTTCCACAATTGTAGCAGTTTCGCTCTCGACTAGAAGATCTTTTGTCATTGTAGGACCTTGATTTGGAGGTTCTCTCTTTGCTTCTACTCTTGTAGAACTTGTTGAAGTTCTTCACCATTAAGCTCAATTCTTCATTGATGGTTTGTTTCTCACTCGATGATGTGGGGGCTTCACATGAGGCTTTGTAAGCACCACTTGATTTGTTGTGAAGTTCCTCTTTATCCTTGAGTGACATCTCATGAGCAACAATTCTTCCGATGACTTCCGTTGGCTTGAGATCTTTGTAATTGGGCATCATTTGGATCAATGTGCACAGGGCATCATATTTTCCATCCAAGGCTCTTAGGATCTTCTTGATGATGAATCTATCGGTCATCTCTTCACTCCCTAAGCCGGCAATCTCATTTGTGATAAGAGCAAGCCTAGAGTACATTTTAGCGACACCTTCACCATCCTTCATTTTGAACTTGTCAAGTTGACTTTGAAGCACATCCAATTTGGATTCCTTGACAGAGTCGGTACCTTCGTGCATATCAATCAAAGTATCCCAAATTTCCTTTGCATTCTCAAGACGGCTGATTTTGTTGAATTCTTCGGGGCACAAACCTTTGAAGAGAATATCACAAGCTTGAGCATTGTATTGCAGCATCTTCACCTCTTCCGCGCTAGCCTCACGGTTCGGTTCCCTCCCATCAAAGAATTCACCTTGCAAGCCAATACACGCAATATCCCAAAGAGCGGGGTTATGTCCAAGAATATGCATTTTCATCTTATGCTTCCAACTAGCAAAATTAGTACCATCAAAATAAGGACCTCTACGGTGGTAATTTCCCTCACTAGGCGCCATACTCTCCTGGGTTGTGAAACCAAGGCTATGATCACCAAAGCTATGGAAATCAAGGCAAATGGAGATCAAATCTCTGATACCACTTGTAGGATCGAAAGTATGTGTAGAGGGGGGTGATTAGACTACTTGACCAAATAAAAATCTAGCCTTTTCCCAATTTTAGTTCTTGG